>NW_012130131.1:510074-520874 GCF_000143395.1 Atta cephalotes
ATCCATTCTTAGAATGCCTAACGTTTCGTGAATCTTGCATCCTCCTTTTATATTACGCTATTTGTTGAAATGATAAGGAGAAAGAAGAGAATTGTGAATGGAGAGGGGAGAAATGAGAGAAATTGGTCGATCTTTAACTGGGAAAATAATTTTCCATATTTTATTTATGTTGTAGCCATTATCTCTATTTAGATTGATAGAGTATTTTTGTATCTCTATGGCTTCTCTATATTTTCTAGGAAAATATGATGTAATGTTGGCTATTGTGGTCATTTTGTCAAATAGTATTTGATGTCCTGTTTCCGATATTGTATTCTGATAATGCTAATTGCGTGACGTGTTTTAGCCTGACATCACGTTGATGTTCTTTTATCCGTAGGTTAATTCTCCTCTTGGTTTTTCCAATGTATTCTTGCCTGCAAAAACAAGATATTTTGTATACTCCTGAGGAGCTGAGATCTTTGATCTTTAGGATTTTTTAAGATTTGTCCTATCTTTTCGGGTGGTTTAAAGATAGTTCGGATATTGTGTTTGTTTAATATTCTGCCAATCCGATTTATTATTCCTTTGGGAGATTATTCCATATGGGAGAATGGATAGGATCCTTTCGTCTAATTGTGTCAGAGACTATTGTCTTGTTTGCATGTTTATTGATTGTTTTGATTATGTCTTTTTTGTCGTTTTTTTATAAGGCTAATTTTAGATGATTGAGTTCTGTCTGTAGATGTTCTTTGTCAGAGATAGTGAAAGCTCTATGTACAAGTGAGTTGATTGCAGACTGTTTTTGTGCTAGGTAGTGGTGCGACTCGGCATGTAGGTATCTATCTGTGTATTGATTTACATTTGATGACCTAAGGTACCATTCTTTTTTAAAAACAAGAGCATAAGAAAGGAAGTTTTTCGTTTTCCTCTATGTCTATAATGAAGTGGATATTTGGATTATTGATTATTGATTATCGATGAAAATAAGGAATTTACGGAGTTCAGTCGTGTCTCCATATCATGAATTTATTATAGTATTTTAAAAAGTAACCTCTCGAGGTAAGTTACAAGAATATGTAATGAAAAATGGAGGGTTCCACTTAAAAAAATTCAAAGTGCCCTTACTTTGACCTTGACGAAAATCAAATCAATAATACTTTCTTATGTACTTCTAAACCACAACTATTTACAATTATTTACAACTATTTTTTGAAAAATATTTTCGTATCTATCATTTTCGAGAAATCTTAATGCATTATTTAAAATGAGACATTCTGTATACTAGTGTATGGTGCCTATATTTAAAACATGCCTTTATGATGTGAGCGCATATTTAACATAGGCTGCATTCAGCAGAGAAAACTAATCAGTTAGCATTTAGTAATTCTTTAATATATTTGGTTTTTACACTTAGATCTAACGAAGAGCTTAAAAGACAAAAAATAATATTAAAAAATCATTATAACTCAGCAAACGAAAATGAATTAAAATGGATTGAAATTTTTTTCTATCCGAATGCGTATTTTAAAATACAACAATAGCGAATACTTTTTTTGAATTTCATTGGATTCAATTACAATAGATTCAATTAGATTCAATTGAATTGAAAAACTGCATTTCCTATTCAAAATTTTGAATTGAACAGTATTCACAATTGTGCGTGCGCGCGCGCGCGCGCGCGCGCGCGCGCGTGTGTGTGTGTGTGTGTGTGTGTGTGTGTGTATGTGTGCGTGTGTGTGTTGTATGCACAGAAAAAGTTAATATTATTTTTAGATTGAAAGGCAGAGATATGCTCCATGCAATTCCTATAAATGAATAAAAATTCAGGATTGAAAAGCATTCATTTTAACATTCGTGAATCAATATTTCTGAAAATCTGAATCCGTTTCAAACCATTTCAATCATTCTCGTTTGCTGGGAAGCGCTAACTGGTTAGTTTTCACAAAGTTTCTTTGTTGAACGGAGCTATTCTACTTGCTGGTCCTGTGGACTCCTTGATTCTTTTCTTCCATGAAAAATTTATCATCGTTACTCTTATATCAGTTACAAAATCTAGCTAGCTATCAACAATTTCAAGGTTGTTTACGGAAAGAATCGAATGATAAATCCTCATCCCCTTTTACCTCATATCAAATTATTATCCAGCTAACGTTAAATATTCATAGAAAGTTCAGGTCATATTCCTAATGTACCGAATATTCTGAACAGTGAAAGAATCGAATTCAGACACTGAATATGCAAATGTCGATGAAATGTTCAAAATATTGTATGAATCATAGTAGACATAATATCTCTAGATTGCACATTCAAGATATGAGGGGTAAAGCTCAAGTAGAAAAAGACGCATTTATTGTGATCCAGGTACATTCTTTCTCGTTTCGCGCATGCACGAGGCAAAAAGCAAAGATCACAACGTGTTACGTCTTTTTCTACCTGAGTTTTACCTCCTCGAATTTCGGAGAATGCTCAGTCTAATTACTATGTCTATCGTATATACTATGTCTATCGTATAAATATTCCTTGAAAATCGCGAGAAAGCGGCAGTACACATCTCCGCTGACAAAGGTCCACGACAGAGAGCATTTACTCATTAACAAGAATCATCTTGAAAAAATATAAGAAGCGCAGCATTTCGTAAAGTAAATAAAATAAATTCTAAAATTGGGCTCTAAGGTGAAAATGTGAAGTGAATCTTTCAAAGCAAAATTTTGTTTAAAACTGATTCAGGGATGATCGGATATGGAATTTATGATAAATAATAATCTGAAAAAATAATAATTAAAATTTTGCAGAACATATATATGGAATATTCTCGGAATATATAACAATATGTACATGAAATTTTTAACCGATATTTGAATTTTGCTTTTACATTCCGTAAATATTTCGGAATATTCCAGAATATTCTTAGAATAGTTTTGGGATTTTAGGAACTTGTTACGAATATTTCAGAAATATTTAACGTTAGGGCCGCGACGTAGACTTTTGCATAACATATAACGCATAGTACATAAGAGAATCCAATCAAAGTTCTTTTCTGTGAAATAGAAAGAAAAGAAAGATTCAAATTGATCAATTCTCTTGTGCTTTATGCAAAAGTCTGTGTCGCAGTCCTTAATCACGCAGGCAACCAGGAGGATTAGAAGTAATAAAAACTTAAGATGTAGAGACCATGATCCGTTCAAGATAAAGTTTCGATCCATAACCTTGCTAAGTCATAAGTCGAAAGAAATTAACAATAATTTCTGTCTTTAAACTGTTTTTGCCCAATCTTTAGGCTTTAACTGTAACACGAATTGAGCAAAATCCAATTCTTACGGCCTAAAAACATAAGTTCTGTGCTCGTCATTTACAACTTATGGCTTACGGTCTCTTAAAGCAAGATTGTGGCCTTAGATAAAGGATCATGAAAGACTCTCTTTTTAATAAACGAATAAATAAATGAATCAATTCCGGATAGGAATTCTATATCTCTGCAGTTAAAATACAACGGATGTCTAACGCTAACTTTAAACAAGAATAGATATCAAGTTTGCTGCAAAGATTTTAAAAAATCATAAATTAAACTTTTGATACTTGAAGGCTAAGTCTTTTATTTATCGCGATTTTTATTCAACATCATTAATTGTGAAATTTATTCAACACCGGGCGTTCATGACTAGTGATGATCTTTCTGTAGTTTATACTTCTAAGAAAAGATCATAATCTAACAATAATAATTTTCACATGAGATAACTGAAATTTACTCTAGCATCCACTCCTTTCCTTGGCGACATCATCTGAATTTGATCAATCTGCTGAATGTCACTGACAACAAAGTGGAACGAGGTGAAAACGGAAGAAAATTTGGCACATATAGTTGATCGGGATTTTACAGCTTTCTTTCTCACACACTTGATTCAGCACTCAACCTTAGTGAAAAAATTTCGCTGAAATTATTTCATGTTTTGGAATATTTTAATAAAATTACTGAAAATTTGTTGAAATTTCACTGAAAGTGAATTTTTCAATTAACATATTAAAAAATCGTTAAAACTGAACTAAAATTTCTCTAAAATTTTGTTGAAATTTCTCTCTCTCTGAAATTTTTATTAAAATTTTGTTAAAAATGAATTTTTCAGCTAAAAATCGCTAAAATTAAACTGAAATTTTTCTGAAATGCTGAAATTTTGCCGAAGTGTTCCAAAATGTAGAATAATTTCAATGAAATTTTTCCATCATGAAATTTCTCTTCTATTTATATTGTTTTAAGAACTATAACTGTTTTAAGAACACTTTTCGACATCTGAATGAGTATTGCAAACAATGACGCGAATTCCCGCTTGCAACTAGAGATCTTCTAATAAAAACTATGACACGATCCAATTTGAGCCGACTTTTGTATGTAAAGTAGTAGTTTCGTGGTGAATTCGATCACTCGCACAGTCGCATTATGTTAAACCGGCTGAATCAATGCATATTAAAAGCTACTTTTATAAAATATTCAATACAGTGATACAATATAATCAATAAAATGATATTGATTTTATTATATTTGATAATAAAATGATATATCTATATTTGTTAAATATAACGTGACAATATCATAGACAATTAATCATTTAAAAATATTTGTATACTTTTACATTTAACTTTGCTAATTTCATGTATAGCAAGTACTGATCTAGCGTAGTGCAAAAGTAATCGAATTCGGTATCAGTAAAATCTATAATAGAGAGAAAAATATATTATATATCTGTCTAACTTTAATGCGTTTCTAAACTAAATCTAAATCTGTAGTGACGGAACATGTGTACGTACATTAGATTTGTTTTCTGTTCCTGCACTAGTTGCACTAGTTCAACAAGTATACACTAAAACACGTTTTCTGTTCCCAAAATGGCATCAGCGATGGTATTTTTTGTTCCAGTGCAATAGAACTCAGTGCACGAATTCTCTGTATTGGATCTGGCTGCACTAAGTCTGGAGTCAATGCGAACAGTACACAAGTACTAGTGAACACTAGTTCATGTACATCTGTCACAGAGGCGAACTATAATTGTACTGTTGCGCATGGTTACAAACTCTCTCTCTCTCTCTCTCTCCCTTCCCCCTTCTTCTTCTTTACTTATTAGTTCTCGCTTCTAGAGAAAATGAAGAAGAAATGGCTAGATCATGTTCAAAATAAGAAAGCGGTTATGTTGTAAACGAGCTGAAAGAGTGGTTACGACAGATAACTTATCACGCGACTTCCACCCCACTTTCTCCTACTAAAGAGCGCACGACTTCTATAGATTTATTCGCATCGCATGTTCCAATATGTTCCAATATGCTCCTATCATAGCTCCTACTCACTCCATTAGAATGAGTAGGAACTATGGCAGGAACATATTGGAGTATGTTGGAGCATGCGACGTGAACAAATCTTATAATTATACTGTTGCACATCTGTTTCTTAGTTATGGCTCTTGCTTCCAGTAGATCATGGAGATCAATATAGCCAGAGCAAAAAACGTATAGTGTGTAAAAACGAAAAGATACAATGCCCGCAAAAATGACAAAGCCTGCTCGGATACCAGACACTTGCACGGATTTCTATAATTGTATTGTTGCACATGGGTTTCGACTTTCCACGCGAAGTGACTTTCATTCCACCTCCCCCCTGCCAAGGGGTATACAACTTTTTATACAAGTAGATTTTACATTGTGTGGAAAATCGCAATCCTTTTTTTTTAGCAAGAAGACAGGATGAATCTCATTTCATGTAAGAAAATCGAAATCCATGCGCAACAGTACAATTAGATCTTGTTTTGCCCTTGTGATAGATTTCCTAACTTCAGTAATCAATTTTAACATTTAATATCTCGATTTGCGGAGGCTTTTTTCTTGTTGAACCTTTATTTTTATGTGAAAACGCATTAATTGAGTGTATTTTTATCAAAATTTGAAGTGACTGAGGTATTGTAAACTATACTATAATAATTTGTAAAATATTAAAAGTATAAAAAAATTTTATCGTATCAACTCTATTCTTTTTACGTACCAAAGTATCGATTGTATATCTCGACATGTGTAAAAGTTGCAGAACTAAATAAATCTATTAGATACTAAGGAAATTATAAATATTCCAATAAACTTTTATAATTTTAATCAAATCTTTAAATTTTCAAAATAATTTTATAAAAAAAAGGTGTTAAACTGAACAATTCCACTCACATGCATTATTTCACTCAAATATCTTACGTCCGCAGATATCTATATTAGTACTAAATCGCTTTTAAGTTGATTTAATGATAGCGACAGTTCCACATAGCAATGTATTTCCGCAGGATATTCTAATTTGATCAGCTTGATCCCATTCTGATCCAAAACATTAAATCGTTCATATGATTAACTCAGGATAATTATTATTGTACTAATATAAGACGTTCCTAGGATTTTGATCCGAAAAAATTTTTATCATTATAGTGATAAATTGCATTATTTAATTTTCGACACATATATGTCATATACGTATTTTACGTATGTCATAGAGACATATCTTTTAATTGTAAATTTTTTAAATGTATACATAAATATCCCACATAGACATACTGAAAAGTGTCCTTTATTTCGAGAAGAATTTAATCATATTTATTTTTATATGTTATTAATTTTACAGTTGCAGCTATAGCTTATTTTGTTTTTTGTTGTGCATAATTTATTTTTAAATAGGTATAGGTACGGTTATTTATTAATTGAAAAAGCAAAAATTTTAATATTTTACAAATCTATCGATTGTAAGTATTGTTTTAATGAAAATTTTCTATTTTATTAATTAAACTAATTATGAATAACTCTATTTAAAGAAAGCACTTTCAGAGGCTCCATGAGCACACTCTGATCAAGCGACATAGTACCACCGCGAAATGGACTCATTTTCCATAAAAAGAAAATGACATGGATCCTTACAAAGAGGCGTATGCAAATAGAGTTGTCACTTACTTTTAGCTTGATCAGAGTGTGCTCATGGACTGTTATGGAGCCTCTGAAAGTGCTTTTTTTAAATAGAATTATTCATAGTTAATTTTAGTGACGTATATTCATTTCCTGCATTTTGTATTATACCGAGACAAGGATTATATCCTTGTAAAAAAGTACTGCGCAGTAGTGCTCAGTAGTATTTTTCTACAAGGATTTAACATCCTAAAAGACATTTTAGGACGTTCTGAAATAAAGGCAGGATAAAATTTGATCATCCAGAAGCCGCGTACAGATTTACATCAAAACGCTTGTTGCGAACCGTTCGCAATCGCTGTTGCGAACTTCGTCACGAACACGTCGCGTCAATGCTACCTTTGCAATAATCGCCACCGCACCGCCGCGAACTGTTACAAACCTCATTGCGAACGTTGCCACAGTATTCCATTTTTATTAATTTACGAAATTTGTCCATCCGTATTTGTCGAGACCATATTTATTATCATTTGTATAACACTATCTCAAACCGAATAAGGTACATTATATAAATAAATTATTACAATATACTACAATATACAATATACTGCGATGATTCGTTTGATGGTGAAAAATTCATGGAGGTAACTACTAACTGAAATATTGTCCCACATTACATGATTTCATATGATTTTTGATTATAATTTTTTTCACGCATATAAAGTCATTTGGTAAAATAAATACGATTTTATTTAGTATTACGCAATGATTTCTCGTAATTGCATATGTAAATATCGGATTACACAGATTAGACATTTCATAAATTTTATAATGATTTCGAGGTCCCAAGATTACCATAAGTAGTTATCCCCTCAAAAAAATTGACTTCTTGTGACTCTAGTAGGAAGGCTCGATATTCGCAGCGACGTTCAAGACAATGTCCACATTGGTGCCGCCGCACCGAATTGTACGCGGCTACGTATGCGAACATTTCTTTGTGGCGGCGAAAAACTGACTTTCAACCGATCAACCTGACATTACGAAGTAATGTTCGAGACATCACGTCCACACTGCATACATCTTGTTCACAACAATATTCGCGATGGCATTCAGATACAAGTCTATACGTGATTTTATGCGGTGATGTTCGTGATAGCATTCGAGACTATTCATACAGCACACCATCTTCTTCGCGAACGTCATTCTGATACAAGTCTGTACGACTTAATGATATCTAACAATGATGTCCTATGGATGTAGAATCTTTTACGAAAAAAACTGACTGCCGAGATATTACTAATCACTATAGAAAATATTACAGGAAACTACTGAGAATCAGATTATCAGATATATTATTGACAACTACACAGAAGTATTACTGCCGTGTGTGATTTTTTCGCACTACTGTTGAAATATATTACTGCCTAAATATTACTGCCAGTAGTAATGGCAATGCGTAGTAATGGCTGCATTCAGCAAAGTTGAGTGAAAATTCACTGTTATTTATATACTCTTCTAGATCACCGATCAGATTTTCAAATCTAGAAGAATACATACATAGTAGCGCTTACTTAACTGTTGAGATTGCATTCAATATGAGAAGCTTGTGAAATTTTTTCGGTGATGCCAAATAGAATAGAAATAATACTTCAATAATTATTTCTGGCACTTTTCTTTTAAATTTGTTGAAAACGTTATTACAATATTATAATATAGCTTTATATCAGCAATCACTAAAAGTATTCTAAAAAGCCTCTTAATATAAAATGTATAGTATATAATAAATAAATAAATATTTACATATAATATAATTTTAATACATATAATGTCATTTCAATATATGTACATTTATATGGTACATTGCATGCACAACACAAATAATAAATAAACATATATACAATAATATAAATATATACAATATTGATAATATAGATTGAGTAATATTAATCACTTCTATTTTTGTGTCATTTTAACATACATTCAGGTTCGCGTCACATACAAACTATTTAGTAGCTCACTTGAAGAAAACAGGAAATCTACTAATATACAACAGTTCTATCATTTAAGTGTTTTTATCAAAATTATTAATCATTACCAATTAGTCTGTGGCTAAAAGTTTTTTGAAGAAAGAAACACATATCATTGTTTACTAAAATATGATACGTTTATCAAATAACGATAAAAAGCAGTTCGATTGATTTGATTAGATCAAATATATTAGTTAATTATATATATATTATATATATATATGAATCTCTGTCAATTAATTATTCGTTAATTGAGAGTTCGAAGAAAGAAGCACATATTACAGGCACAGCACATGATACACATTCACTCGATGAGAGTCAACTGATATTGGTTATGTTTATAACTAACGTTGTCGAAACGCAAAATCACTTCTTCCTTGTTTATTGCAGGCTTCTGCCTCCTGAAAGGAGACACAATACAGCCAGCTCTTATTAAAGTACACAAAGTAAGATTGTAAGATACGTTTAACGCTGAATTCGGCTTTGCAAAAATATACGGCTGATATAACACTCGTGTCGAAGCATCCTGAGCCCTTCTGTAACTGTCTTTACCTACTGACGGTTGTCGGTGTCGTTGCGCAAATATTTTCTATGGCTACACAACACATCAACAACATCAACTGTAGGCATGTAAAAAGTATGGAATCGCGCCTCTGATCGAGTGATTTTTCGAAACTAACGTGAAATCATGATATAAAGACATATCATGCGCGGAAACACATGTCCTCAATAATGTGTGATTTATGTATAACTGCTCTGTAATCTGTTGGCAATAATTATTACATGAGCAGTAACACTCCCAATAATAACTTCAGCGATATAATGCCTGTCGTATGATCCGTCAGTAGTAATTACTACATGGGCAGCAATATCCCCAGTAATAACTATACACTCAGTTAGTTTTTTTCCGTAATATAAGAGATAAGCGGACATAAATATCCTCAGTTTATCCTAAATACTTCTTAAGTTTCTTCAGATACGTATTCTGAATGTTCGAAAATCACTTGACATACATCTATAAAACGTACCTAGGATCAATTTTTGCTGTGTGGGATATGTGTTATATATGTATACGATATGTACTATATATGTATATGTGTTGTGTATGTATGGCAAAATGATTGGGCCATTGAATGAACTCAACCGATATCCAGCCGATTTACAGCTTTAGTCGAAGTTAGTGATCTAGTACTAGTATAGCCATCTATGCTCACGTTTCACATTTTATATCTAACATGATCGATCAAATAATTAACATTTGAAAACGTTAGATATATGGTAAGCATTTTAAACTGGTCGCAAGTATTTTACTCTTTTTCCCATTATTCTTTATTTAATGTATAAAGAGTTGTGCACAATCAAAGAAAAGAGAATAAGAATTTTAACTTATTAGAAACTATAACATATACTGTGATATATAGTTTATGAAATATATAGTTTATAATAGACTCAAAATTCTTATTCTCTATTCCCTATTTTTTTAATTGTACGGAACTCCTAAAATATATGTCAGGGTACAGAATAGAAGATATAAGAAATTAAGAATAAGGAATAAGAAATTTTAATCTATCAAAAATCAGATACATCGGAATACATAGATAAGTTGAAATTTCTCATTTCTCCTATTGTGACGGCACATATATTCCGATGTATTCGATTTATACACACACACACACACACACACACACACACACACACACACACACACACACACACACACACACACACACACACACACACACACACACACACATATACACTATAATATAATATAATAATAATAATAATAATAAGTATATAGTGTACTACCGTACGTACGACTACTACACTAACTAACTAACTAACGTAAGTAATAATAATAACTACTAAGTAAGTA
>NW_012130131.1:520894-527598 GCF_000143395.1 Atta cephalotes
TTACTTACTATATTACGTTACTTACGTACTTACGTACTACTATACTACGTACTACGTACTACGTTACGTACGTTACTTTACTACTACTACACACACACACACACACACACACACACACACACACACACACACACACACACACACACACACACACACACACACACACACACACATATACACATATATATATATATAAAATATATATAAAATAGATAATGTGATCCCAGCGCATGCACAATTAATCACGGTAAAGATAATAAACTCAATAATAGGGGACAAACTTTTACTATTAACATCTCGCTTTAAGAATCCGAAACTTCTTTCTGTCAGACTCTTTCTGTCGTATTCTTTCGTTTCATGCAAAAATGCATCGAATGAACATAATTTCATTGAAATTAGAAGTGAGGAAGGGGTTTTAATTACCACTTGAATAATTTTCTTGAGCTCAGAATTACAAATCTTGAAGGTCGATCTCACCTAATCGATTAAGTTAATTGCCGGCTCTGGGGACCCTCGATTGAGGGTGCGGTCCATTTGATGCTACTAGAGATCCTCAAGTAATCTGGCCACGGAACAAATATGGCCGAAATACTTTGCTTTATATTGCAGAGAGTATATATAGCTGCGTTCGGCAATACAAATTTGACTTTTCTTTCGCTTTTATACAAAATAAATGCGTTTTTAATAAAAGTTATATTATATTTTTATATTATATTATATTTTATTGTACTAATATTATTTTATTTTTTAAATTTTTATACTTTTATTTATTTTATTTATTTATTCTTTTTATTTTATTTATTTTATTTTATTTATTTTTTATTTTATTGTATTAATATTATATTGTTATATTATATTTTTATATTCGTATGAAAAACATTTATTAAATGTGTTTTTGTACAAAATGAATCTGAAATTTTTTTTGATATAATACGCTTTCAGCCATTACGCATACGTGCGTAATATGCCCCAATCGTATCAATTTCTAAAGTAAGGCAAATGGAGCGTGCTCTTAATTGATTCATGGAGTATGCTCTAACGCGACGTGAACGTATTGAAGTGTTGGGCATATTGGAGCGTGCGACTAGATGTTCGCGTTGAACATACTCCATGGATCAATTAAGAGCACGCTCCATTTGCCTCACCTCAGAAGAGGTTCGCGTCACATGCTCCCATCATAGCTCCTACTCACTCCAATGCGCTCATTAAAATGAATAAGAGCAGGAACATGTTAGAGCACTTATTTTATATAAAAGCATTTTTCAAATAATCGAGATAACACAAAATATCCGAAACGAAACGAGGCACATGTCCAATCCGTTTGTCTGGTGTTAGGTTACATGATATGTTCACTTGTTCTAAATCCGTTCATATCATTAAATATTGAAGCACATAGATGCAACTGCTTCAACTACCACCTTACCTGTGATTCCAGTGCTCTCTGGGTTAATTTGGAGCATGCGACATAAACAAAACTTAGGTTTCGCGTCGCACGCTCCAACATGCTCAATACGCTCCAATACATTCGCGTCATCGGAACCAATATGGAGACTAGATGTTCGCGTCGCGTTAGAGCATACTCCATAGATCAATTAAGAGCAAGCTCCATTTGCCTCAGAACATGGTATAAATACGTGGTATAAATACGTAATATAAGTACATACAATATGGATACTGAGCGTCCTTTGATGTAGTGGGTTCCATGTCACATAATTCGCCGCCATGTTGTGGGTTGGAAAGATGCTTACAAATTTGAGTTTTTATAAAGCTATAGAATGATTTTTTATAAAAGAAAAGACATGATTTGATTGTGTCTTGAAAATTGTTTATAGTAAATATATTTTTAAATCAGAATTACATATATAATAATGTAATGTTAACAAACTCATTATATACAATAAAGATAACATTCACATTAATATTGGGAATACAAATTAGTTCGGTCCGTTTCCCTAAAGATAGCTCCAGCTGTTGTGAATGATTCATAGTGACAACTGATTTTGGCGGTTTCAGAGAGGTTAAATATCTGCTAATAATATTCAGTTTATATCACTTTGAGTTTCATACAAAATCATACTATGTTTGAAATGTCGAATTTTGTGTTAAGCAAGCAGAATTTGCGGGAGGTTTCTGCTTTAATTGGAAGAAAAGTGCGGCTGAAGCCCATCGAATGCTTGTCGAAGTTTATGGTGACACTGCTCCAACTAATAAATCATGTAAGAAATGGTTTCGACATTTCAAGGATGGAGATTTCAGCGTTGAAGACAAGCCTCGTTCTGGATAGCCAAAAAAATTCGAAGACAAAGAATTAAAGGCATTACTCGAAGAAGATCAAACGCAAGATAAGCTTGCAGAATCATTGGAGGTAACTCAACAAGCCATTTCTGTACGATTGAGAGAGATGATTAGGAATGATTCAAAAACAAGGAAATTGGGTGCCTTATGAATTGAAACCGAAAAACGTTGAAAGACGATTTTTCACTTGCGAACAGCTGATTCAAAGACAACAGAGAAAAGGTTTTTTGCATCGGATTGTGACTGGAGATGAGAAGTGGATATTCTACGATAACCCCCAAGAAGAAAAAATACTATGCTAAGCCCAGTCAATTGTTGCCATCGACCTCAACATCAACACCACGGCCGAACATTCATGGTTCGAAGATCATGCTCTGTATCTGATGGGACCAAAAGGGTCTTGTTTACTATGAGCTGCTGAAACCTGGCGATTCCATTATGGGCGATCGGTATCGGCTACAATTGATTCGTTTGAGCTGTTCATTGCGAAAAAAAACGGCCGGAATACGAACAAAGACAATATGATAAAGTTATTCTTCTTCATGACAACGCTCGGGCTCATGTCGCTAAAGTTGTAAAAAAATATTTGGAAACGCTCAAATGGGATGTTTTACCGCACCCGCCATATTCTTTGAATATTGCTCCTTCTGATTACTGGTTGTTCCGAAGGGTGCAACACGATTTGGCAAGTCACCGGTTCACTTCTTTCGCAGAAATCGAAAATTGGCTCGTCTCCAAAGACGAATCATTTTTTCGAGATGGAATTCGAAAATTGCCTGAGAAATGGGAAAAAGTAGTAGATAGCGATGAACTTTAATCTGTTCATTCATTTTGTTTTGAAATAAATGCAAAAAACGGATCGAATTAATTTGTACTCCTAATCACAATAATAATAATAATTAAACAGTAATAATTAAATTAAACAGTAATAAGTAAATTAAAAATAATAATTGATTAAGTACTATATGAAAATTGTAATTGAATAATTATGTATGAAAAAATAATATATGATGCATGAAAATTGTAATTAAATGTGAAGTTGTAATTTAATAATACACACACACGCACGCACGCACGCACGCACGCACGCACGCACGCACGCACGCACGCACACGCACGCACAAATGCATACTTTGTTATGAGAATACTTTATCATATACGAATATAACAGTCTATATAATATAGCGTCTCCAAATAAATTTAATTCAATTTTTTAGTAAAATTCAATTTTATTAATCTTTTACCCTACTTTTCTCTTACAAATTAAAAACAAAATTGAACTTTGTACGAACGACGGCTCTTACGGATTTTGGTGACGCACCTTATAATTCTGATTTAATATACTCTCTATAAATAATTTTCAAGACAATTAAATTATGATTTTTATAGAAAAATTTTCTTTTATAGAATAATTTTTTTTATATAAAAATCATTCTATAGCTTTATAAAAACTCGAATTTATAAGCGCCTTTCCAACTCACAACATGGCTGCGAGTCATGTGACCCACTATATAAAAGTGCCGACGCTCAGTATCTAAATTACTATATACTAATACTGTGTTCGAGTGATCTCACGGATTAGGTTATATGCTCATTTATCCTAAATTCGTTTGTGTCACTGAACATTGGAGCACATGAATGCAACTGCTCCAATCACCTGTGATCCAAGTGATTCTCTGGGTTAATTTCATGCGACGCGAACAGACTTACTATTAAAAATACGGTCGACAATTTTACATATTAAAATTTATGTAATTAAAAATAAGAAACTAACGGTATTAATTTCATGATTTATTAGTTTCATAGACATGTATATATGTTTCAAACTTAATAATATTTGATTTTTATTTAAAACTATGATTTTAATATTATCGTCCGAGTTTGATTATCAATAGAGATGATAACTGTAGACAAATAATTGTAATTTTTCGGCAATATATAAGATATTATAGCGTTAAAAATATGCGTTAAAAGTATATTTATTTATACAGCATTTATATAATCACGAATTTAATAATAAATTATCAAAATATTTATGTTAATAATCATAAGTTTTTATTAATTGTCAGTAATGTCGTTCTTCAATTATCGCCGGGCCTCATTGATTATAGTCACGAAAATTTGCTCAAGATCGATGGTCTTTGATAGTATCTTGTCGGTATCATCAGGCAAGATGCTATAAAAGAATTTATTAGTAACATAAGATAAGTGCCTAATTATTGTGTGCCTGATTATAATAATTCAAATTATTGACAAATAAGTTTCTGTAAAAAGTTTTGCCATATTTCTGATTCAAGATTGTCAAAATATAGTTGAGATTGGCCAGACTCTTACTTAAGGGTCTCTAGGTGCTATAAATGCCTTGGAAGCATTTGACTGACCAATCAGAAGAAAGAATTTTACTAATTGACCAATCAAAATTGAAACATTTGTAGCATTAAGTAGACCGTAGCTTCAATTTCAGTATTGTCAACTGCAAAATATAAAAAAATTGCAAAATATAAAAAACTAAAAATATAACCTAATTTTCTGGCAGTAAAGAATGTGATAATAATAGAAAAGAAAATATTAATTCTTATTAATGACAAATTTCTCAATCGCGAAAAAATTATACGAGTCGAGCACGTGAATATCGATGCCCTATCAAAGATATTTTCAAGTTTTGTAGTTGGCAATATTTAATCAACCGATTAAGGGCCATCTCATCAACTCCGATTAACTTAATTAATTGATTACATTGGAACTGACCAATTGCATTTGCTGTTCAGCAGAATTGACCAATCACGGTTGACACTTAATCGATCAATTAGGTTAATCGAAGTTGGTGAGACTGATCCTAAGACCCGGTTTTTCATTATCTAGTTAATTGTGATTGGATTTAACCTAATATTTTATTCAATAGGCTTCATCTGTAATAATGTTATCGATGAAGTTCATTGAATGAAACATTAGATTAAATTTAATTACAAGTCATGGAAAAATAAGAAGGATAACAAACTCGAGAATAAAAATGGATTCGAAACATGGTGTCAAAAAACTCATGAAAAATCGAGACGATGCGATTTTAGTGTTGTTACGGGAAAAGTTGGAAGTATATACACATGTATGCACGTTTTATTTTTAATACAGAAATTCCAATTTGTATAAAATTTAACTTTATTTGAGTAAATGGCAAATGTTCAATATTTATTGAAAAAATATATACATTTATACATAGTCATAAATTATCATTAAATTATCGTTTTTTAACTACCATTGAAAAACTTTGAAATTAAAAAGAATAAAAACGACAATTTTCCTTCTTAGAATATATTCTATACATATGAAAATACATAAATTTACAGAATTACAGGAAAATGGGAAGAAAAATATTTATCCTCTAAGTTGACAGTTTTTTTTGACAAGAGCACTCGAATTTGTTCTTCAATACAACGCTTTTCCGACACTTTGGTTCGAGCCCATTTTTTTTCGAGATCGGCCGGTTGAATTTGGTCTCTCTCTTATTACTCCATGCCACAAGATAATCAAATAATGAAAAACCGGGCTTAAGTTAATCGAAATTAATGAGAAATTAATTAACTGACTCTGAGTCAGTGATGCCATTTCCAGCAATTCCAGCTCGTTTATGGCATTTTACGGCATGTGGAGGGGATACGGAGATGTCCGGCGTCGACCACTGATATGACATACACAAAGACATGTTTGTATGCGATCGCGAGTTGCTCTTTGGCAACCGACGGTGGCTCGACCGCCACCTAGTGGCGTCAGGTTCTGACTTGCACTTGATAACGCGCGATAGGGGAAGAGTGGAGGTAATTACCGAAGTAGTGTCGTAGTAGTTATTAGTTTGAAGCTATCGGTAATTACCCCCACCTTTCCTTCACTATGCGTTGCCAAGTATTGTAGTAACGCAAGCCAGAATCTGGCACTACTACCGCTCTCGATAGTTCTCGATATATCATCTGATATAACCGACTGAGTCAACCATGTACATCTATGTATATACATATCACATTCGTCAATATCGCCACCATTTTGTGTAACAGTTCCAGCTTAGTGATCACAGTTGGTGTTGTAGACGAGTGACTCACGAATAGTTCAGTGATTAAACTGCGTTTCGCATATGAAACGAAATATTGTACTCTTGCGAGAACATGCAATTGCAGGCATATGCGATTAATGATTTCAAATCAATATGAATTATAGTTTTTGATTTCCTTCCTAATCAAAGGTTCAATACGTTTACATTCAGGTACAATATGTATGCATTGCTGTTATCAATTTTTATTATTTTATTTTAGATACAAAGATGTGTGTGTGTGTGTGTGTGTGTGTGTGTGTGTGTGTTGTGTGTGTTGTGTGTGTGTGTGTGTGTGTGTGTGTGTGTGTGTGTGTGTGTGTGTGTGTGT
>NW_012130131.1:527723-528351 GCF_000143395.1 Atta cephalotes
ATATATTGTGTAAAATATTTGCATGTATTTCATAATAGGAAACTGTTTTTCAAATCACAAGAGAGATTTTAAAAATTATATTGAATTTAATGCATTGATATATATATTCTTATTGCATTCTATTTATATTGTAAATTACTTAAATTTCGGATCATCAATGCGTCTAGTATTATGTATTTAAATTGATTATATTTTTCTTTATTTATATGAAAAAAATTTGTCTTATATTTTGTATAAAGCATATAATATTTACATATAACCTATTAATTATCTTATATTGAATTTTCTATTTTAGAATTATATTTTTGCACAAATGTTGCATTTATTTGATAGATTTTAATACATATAATATAATTTGCATGTTACAGAAGAAATAAGTATTGACAGCATCTTGCTATGGCTCGAGTTCAACCATATGAAAGAGTTGTGAACGCCGTAATCATACATACAAATCCAACAGTAAGTACTCAGTTTTGATACATATGACACATTTGGTATTTTTCAATTATATAATTTTTTTGCTGTTTTCTTCATATCCTTTAAACATCATCATCTTGGATCTATTTTTCTTTTTCTATATTTTTTAGAAAGAAGTCTTCACACACTCTCTCTCTCTCTCTCTCTCTCT
>NW_012130131.1:529566-556409 GCF_000143395.1 Atta cephalotes
TCTCTGTGTGTGTGCATGCGCGCGCGCGCGCGCGCGCACACACACGCACGCACAGAGAGAGGGGGGAGGGAGAGAGAGAGAGAATTTATATAGATATGTAGTTGAGAATTTACATTGACTTATGTTGTAATCTTATTTTCAAAATAATAAGTATTAATAATCAATGTGCCAATGTATAATTGATAATTTTTGAAATGTTAAACTAAATTTTAGATCAGGGTCATTTTTAATCAATATTTTGTGTAAACAACATGATCTGATATGTGTAATGGTACACTCAAAAAATACAATGCATTAAATACGGATTAAATGCATTACATAATTATCTGTGTAATAATTAATATATATTAGATCTATTAAATCAAATTTGTTTTTCTATTTAATTATTTGATGATCACTATCTCATTGCTCGTTATTGACATTTATCTACAATAAGATTTAATAGTCGGTATAGTAGGAAACATACGATAATGTTACATGTTAGATTTCTATTATACCATTACATCGTGCAATTGTATATTTTGAATAACCCATATTCACAGTCCGTTCTTATTTCAAGATACTATTAAAGACATTCTTATACGAATTTCCTGTTAAATTTAAATGATTAAAAGCAAAAAACTAATAATATACTAATTTAATGATTTATTAATTTCATAGCATATATATTTATTTCAAACTCAATAATACTCGATTTTTATTAAAATCTGTGATTTTAATGTTATCGTCGGAGTTTGATTATCAATAAAGATGAAAACTGAAGAGGAAAAAATTGTAATTTTACGGCAATAGATAAAATATTATAACATTACATATATGCATACTTATTTATGAAGCATCTATAAAATAAAAAATCATGAATTTAATGATATTATCGAAATACTTATATAATTAATAAAATATAAAAAAATTTATATCAATCTTCAGGCTCTCAGAGTCCTTTTTAAAAGAACAAAAGTTTGTCGGATTAATGATCTTTAATAGTATCTCTGTTTAAGACTATTTTAGCATTCGAGCAGCATGCTACCAATACTATTGTGTCATTCTCTCCAACATGCTCGTACTATAGCTCTTAGGGCCATCACACACAAAATTATAAGCTGCATAATCATAACATAAAACTCATAGACCAATGAACATCTTATGTAAATCAACATGACATCTTTATGTTGGATTCTTATTGATTCATGACCTTGTCGCTGTGGTTATACAGCTTATGTAATTTTGTGTGTAATGGCCCTTACTCATTCCAACACACTTACTGGAGTGAGTAGAAACATGTTTAAGAATGTGAACAAATCTTTTACTGTTGCTTTCCTTCAATCAAATCTGATCTAATTCGACTACTATACCGTGGCATCTCTTCCAATTTAAGGCCACACCACAGATTTTTGCATAATTCATAAGACATAATGGCTTCTGCGCTGCACATAGAACGCGGCAATACTTGCCGCGCGATGGAAGTTCATGCAATAGCCAATTATCGCTTTTCTTTATAAAAGCGAAAGAATAATTTTTAATTGGTGATTACCACACCACCTTCCAGCGCGCGTTGCCGCGTCCTGTATGCAGGAACCGCAAGAGAATCAGTATAAAATGAAGATTTATGATTGGTCAATTCTCTTATGCCTATGTTTTATGTATTATGCAAAGATCTGTTGCAGCCTTGGAAATAGTGCGCGGAGCAAAGCATGCGCTCGAGGTCACAGTAATGCCCCCTATCTCTATTCAATATTCATCATTTGCTACATTTGATACTGGTATAATTGGCATTTGAGTCGAGATTTTAGAAGAAGCATTTTAAAAGAAGACGAAGAAGCTATACTCCACAGACACAATAAAGTAATAAACCTTAAAACTTAAGGAATTGACCAATCATAGTCAATTATTCTTCTCATATTCGACTGTGATCAATTTCTTAAGGCTTAAGACTTACTCTATAGTATTTACGGAGTTATCATTCATGGGCTCATTAGCCTATACGAAGTTAGCTCCTCACTTTGAGAATTAATGTATTTTGATAATTGTGTTGAATTGGGCTTGGTTTATGTTGATGTACGAATATCGTAATATAATAAATAATAAAAATAAATAATAAAAATTTTTTTGTCTGCTCTTCACTTAACATTTTTTTCTATTTTTTTAAAATTATGATATGATTGTGCTAAAGTATTATCTTCAAATAATGATAACAGAAGCTGAGACAAAAATAATAATAAATTTTGATAAATCTGAACATAACTAATGTTTACATTCGAATCCGTTATTCAAATGACATAAAACTGCATATCTCAGATGTGCTAGCCTAAGGGTGATATTTCATTTATGCGTTTTTGTCGCACAACAAATTTTTCAAGCTTGTTGATTGGCTGTGGGTTAGAGAGATCCGAGGATCTCTCTGTTCTATACGTTTTTGTCGTAAAAAAACAAATGAAATTTGCACCCTAACATAAGTTAGCACAACCTTCTTTCATACAACGATATTAAGGGTACTTTACTCTTGCTTGCGGCTCTTTGCACTTGGTTTTTTATCTACCAATCGGTTTGTAGTACTTCGGTGTCGACAATACTACATATTGGAAGTACAAATTAGTTCGGTCCGTTTTTTTGTGTTCAAAAAAATTTGCATTTATTTGCAATGCATTTATTTCAAAACAAAATGAATGAACAGATCAAATAAAGTATTGTCCATCGTTGCCTATTATTTTTTCCCATCTCTCAGGCAATTTTCGAATCCCATCTCGAAAAAATGACTCGTCTTTGGAGACGATCCAATTTTGGAACCAATTTTCGATTTCTGCGAAAGAAGTGAACCGGTGACTTGACAAATCGAGCTGCATCCTTCGGAACAACCAGTAATCAGAAAGAGCAATGTCCGGAGAATACGGCGGGTGCAGTAAAACATCCCATATGAGTGTTTCCAAATATTTTTTTACGACTTTAGCGATATGAGGCCGAGCGTTGTCATGAAGAAGAATAACTTTATCATGTCTTTGCTCATATTCTGGCTTTTTTTCGCAATGCACGGCTCAAACGAATCAATTGTAGCCGATCGCCCGTAATGGAATCGTCAAGTTCAGGTTTCAGCAGCTCATAGTAAACAAGACCTTTTTGGTCCCACCAGATACAGAGCATGATCTTCATGAATGTTCGACCATAGTGTTGATGTTAAGGTTGATGGCAACGATTGACCGAGCTTAGCGTAGTATTTTTTCTTCTTGGAGTTGTCGTAGAATATCCACTTCTCATCTCCAGTCACAATCCGATACAAAAAACCTTTTCTCTGTTATCTTTGAATCAGCTGTTCGCAAATGAAAAATCGCCTTTCAACGTCTCTCGGTTTCAGTTCATAAGGCATCCAATTTCCTTGTTTTTGAATCATTCCCCTCTCAATCGTATAGAAACGGCTTGTTGAATTACCCCCAATGATTCTGCAAGCTCCTCTTGCATTTGACTCTGATCTTCTTCGAGTAATGCCTCTAATTCTTTGTCTTCAAATTTTTTTGGCTGTCCAGAGCGAGGCTTGTCTTCAACGCTGAAATCTCCATCCTTGAAACGTGGAAACCATTCCTTACATGATTTATCAGTTGGAGCAGTTTCACCATAAACTTCGACAAGCATTCGATGAGCTTCAGCCGCACTTTTCTTCCAATTAAAGCAGAAAATCAAAATCTCCCGCAAATGCTGCTTGCTTAACACAAAATTCGACATTTCAAACACAGTAAAAATCAAGATTTTTGTATGAAACTCAAAGCGATAAACTGAATATTATTAGCAGATGTTTAACCTCTCTGAAACCGCCAAAATCAGCTGTCACTATCAACCATTCACAACAACTGGAGGAACAACATCTTTAGGAAAACGGACCGAACTAATTTGTATCCCAATATCTGAGTTGTGCTAGTCTAGCACAAATCAACACAACCTTCAAATTCTTCGGCACAACAATATTAAGGGTACTTTGACTCTTACTCGCGGATCTTCGTGCTCGGTCTTTTTTTTACCCTTGTTCAACTGACCCCCCCCCTACACGCCGAAATAAAAAATGCATGGCTCAGAATTAGAAGCTATTTAGCTTTTGAACCCTGTAAAAAATTTTGAGCTCCTCTCGGTTAATAAGAATCTTCATTTAAAGGCAGGCTAAGACGTTCACTCAGCCTCCCATCTCTTAAAATTAACGATAGAAAATCGCTCATAGGCTCAGAATTAGAAGATCTTTGTGAGCTCTTAAATGAGTATTCTTTTCCATTTTTTTAGCTCTATCTCTTATTCTCAAAACACTCCTAAAACTAGTTTAAACTAATCTAAACTTAAGAAGTAAATCACTAAAAATAGCACATCTAAAATTTTATTATTGGGAGTACAAATAAGTTTCCACCGTTTGTAAAAGACGGCGCCACTAATAAACTATAGTTAAAATTGTTTGATTTTGTCGTTTGTAAAACGATATATCGTAAGAGTGGACATCCAACAACACCATAACCTTGAAATATTAGCGATTTTGTATCAGCATCATATTTTTTTTGTACGAAAATGTCGAGTTTTAAACCGAAAAAGCGTCATTTGCGGGAACTTTTGATTTACTTCTTTAATTTGAAGAAATCTGCAGCTGAGGCTCATAGATTGCTTGTAAAAGCATATAGTGATACTGCCTTAAGTGAGAGAAGTTGTCGTGAGTGGTTTCAAAAGTTTAAGAACGGTGAATTTGACGTCGAAGACAAAGAACGTAGCGGAAGGCCGAAAGTGTATAAAGACGCGGAATTGAAGCATTATTGGATGAAGATTCGTGCCAAACGCAAAAAGAACTTGCACTTACATTAGGAATGACTCAACAAACGATTTCATATCGTTTGAAATCATTGGGAATGATTCAAAAGCAAGGGAATTGGGTTCCATATGAACTGAAGCCGAGAAACGTTGAACGCCGATTTTTCACATGTGAAATGCTGTTTGCCAGGCATAAATGAAATGATTTTTGCATCGTATAACCACTGGTGATGAAAAACCCACTACGATAACCCAAAGAAGAGGAAATCATGGAGATCACCTGGCTATGCTTCAACATCGACGGCCGAATATTCATGGAAAAAAACTCATGTTGGGTATTTGGTGGGATCAGCTTGGTGTCGTGTATTATGAGTTGCTTAAACCAAACGAGACCACTGAGGCTCTCTACCGAACACAATTGATAAGATTGAGCCGAGCACTCAAGGAAAAACGCGCCCACTATTACTCCAGGCATGACCAAATTATTCTCCTGCATGATAATGCTTGACTACATGTTGCGGCGCCGGTCAAAACCTACTTAGGAACACTCAAATGGGAAGTTCTATCCCACCCGTATTCTTCAAACATTGCTCCTTCCGACTACCACTTGTTCTGATCGATGATGCATGGCCTGTCTGAGCAGCACTTCACATCATATGAAGATACCAAAAATTGTATCGATGATTGGATAGTCTCAAAAGATGAAGCGTTCTTCCGACGCGGTATTCATGCTACCAGAAAGATGAGAAAAAGTAGCTAGCGATGGCCATTACTTTGAATAAAAATTATGTACCGTAATCTTTCACAATAAATGCTTAATTTTTAATTATTAAAAAACGGCGGAAACTTATTTGTATTTCCAATAATGAATATGGTTCTGTTATAAATCTGATACAAAAATATATCCTTAATTTTTAACAACCCTTAGCAAGAAAATCATTCCCTACCCTTTTCACGCAAGAGAGAACTGTATTACCGAACGGAAAAATAAATCTTCCCCGTCTTTTCAGAAAGCTATACAGAATTGGGAAATAAATTTTATGATAAATATGGAAATTATGATATGGAAATTATCTGCCGATTTAGGAGTTCGCGAAATACGCACAAACCAATTTTTGAGCTACAACCCTTTAATAGAAAAACTACTGCCTGCCCTTTTTTTACTAGGGAGAACTATGTTACAAGATTGTAAAATAAGTAAAATCATTTTTAAGACGGGAAATTAAAGTTTTGCTTATTAAAACAAAATTCAAATCTTTATATATTATACTTTAAGATAGGATAGGATATTATAGTATCTTAAGGAAATATTTTGATATATCTGGCATATTGAAGAATAAAAAAATCTTCTGCATACCATTTGATAGATTTGTTTTATGTATTTTAGTATTGAAATTAGATTATTTTAATGCAAATGTTGAAATGATGGTGAGTGCTCTTATTACCCGTCCACTGCTCATATTATTCTTAGGTAGACTAATAAAAGTATCCTTAGTAATATGAGCATTAGAAATTTTTTGTAAGAAATAGTATAGAAATGAAAGATTTAAATGTGCGTGCGTGCAAGAAACATTTTATTGGAATAAATAGCAATCAGATGTTTATTTAATATAATCCTAAAGTAATACTACATTTATAAATATTTAGTAAATATTACAAAATGATAATACTTAAATATATGTAAAAGTAACATTTTTGGTTATATTAACCAAATATTGGTATTATTTTTCACCATACATTTAATAGTTATTATCAAACTCTAAGAGTTAACGAGGTTAACTGCTAAAAAATATACTCTCTCTAACAGTGATTGCTAATTATGACAATACAACACATTTTATTGCTAACTTATATTGTTAATATTGTTATCTTATGTACTGCCACCTATTGCACACAATATTGCCAAATATGGTTAATGTATTGCTATGTATTACTACGTATTGCTAGCATATTGCTAGTATTACTGCTTGCATTACCTGTTTTATTACTGTACTGTCGCAATATATTTCTAAAGAAATGTATATTGATTGCCATATTGGTTGATCCCTCACCAGACTCTTTGAACGATAATGAAAATGCTCATAATGCTCATACATAACCATGTATACCTACTCGAAAAACTCGTGTCTAATAAATCAATAATGGTCTCGGGACTTTATGAAATTAGAATAACTCAATACTTTCCAAATTTACAAAATATTTTTACTTTACAAATATTAACATGCGGAACAAAATATTTTATCTCAATGTAGATTGGAGATCTTAATGAAGTTAGAGGAAAAAATGTAAGAAATAAAAAATAATGTACCTATTTATGTAATATAAATATCCGAAGTACATAAATTTAGCAATTTCGCAACATATTGGAATGTTGCGAAGAGAGATGCATCTTTTTACAATAGTTGATATTATATCAACCTCAGAAATATAAAATGCTCATATTACCTGTAGTGTTTATAATATATGATCCTAACCTTGTATTACGATTCATCTGTATCTTTTTTTTTAATAAGGAAAACTTTTTACAATTTCCATAAAATGACTTATTTTCTGATTTCGTAACATGGTTCTTTTTAGCGTGAAAAGAGTAGGAGGAGGTTTTTTCAGTCAAGTGGTTGCTAAAAAATTGGTTTATACGTATTTCGAGAGCTCCTAAATCAGCGCATAATTTTCTATCATAAAATGATTTTTTTCCCCATTCTGTAATACAGTTTTTTCTTGCGTGAAAGGGTAGGAGATGATTTTCCTACTTAGGAGTTGCAACTCTAAAATTAAGGATTATATATTTTTGTATTAGATTCATGCCAGAACCATATTCATTAATGAAATTTTAGATGTAGAGCTATTTTCGGTGACTTATTTTTTGAGTTTCGAAGTTTTAAGGGACAAGGGATGAAGTTCAAAAATGAAAAATCACTGATTTAAAAGCTTGTAAAGAGCTTCTAATTCTGAACCTACGAGCGATTTCCTATTGTTGATTTTGAGAGATAGAAGGGGTATCCACTCAAGTCCCCCATCTTTAAATTAAGATTCATCCTAACCAGGGTAAGCTCAAAAATTTTTTTGCGGGGTTTGAAATCTCAAATCTAGCTTCTAATTCTGAGCTATGCGTATTTTTATTTCAGCTTGGTGGGGAAGGGGCAGCTGGACAAGGCTCTTTTTTTGTCAATAAATCGGATTTGTAGTGCTTCGATGTCGACAATACTGCATATCTAACTTGTGTTAGCACAACTAAATATTCAGTATTATCAATTATGAAAGCATTACAAACCTGATTTATGGACAAAAAAGCTGAGCGCGAAAGACCGCAAGCAAGTGTCCTTAATATTGTTGTACCGAGGAATCTGAAATTATGTTGACTTATGCTAGATAGCACAATTGAGATATGCAGTTTTATGCCATTTGAATGCTCGAGTGTAAATACTAATTATATTCAGATATGTCAAAAATTACTTTTTGTCGTAACTTCTGATGTTGTCATTATTTAAAGGTAATATTGGGAGTACAAATTAGTTCGATCCGTTTTTTTGTATTCAAAAATGCATTTATTTCAAAACAAAATGAATGAACAGATCAATTAAAGTCCAATTATTTTCATCGCTGCCTACTACTTTTTCCATCTCTCAGGCAATTTTCAAATTCCATTTCGAAAAAATGACTCGTCTTTGGAGACGATCCAATTTTGGAGCCAATTTTCGATTTCTGCGAAAGAAGTAAACCGGTGACTTGTCAAATCGTGCTGCATCCTTCGGAACAAGTAATCAGAAAGAGCAATGTCCGGAGAATACGACGGGTGCGGTAAAACATCCCATTTGAGCGTTTACAAATATTTTTTTACGACTTTAGCGACATGAGACCGAGTGTTGTCATAAAGAAGAATAACTTTATCATGTTTCTGCTCGTATTACAGCTGTTTTTCTCGCAATGCACGAATCAATTGTAGCCAATACCGATCGCCCATAATGGAATCGCCAGGTTTCAGCAGCTCATAGTAAACAAAACCCTTTTGGTCCCACCAGATACAGAGCATGATCTTCATGAATGTTCGACCGTAGTGTTGATGTTAAGGTTGATGGCAACGATTGACCGAGCTTAGCGTAGTATTTTTTCTTCTTGGGGTTGTCGTAGAATATCCACTTCTCATCTCCAGTCACAATCCGATACAAAAACCTTTTCTCTGTTATCTTTGAATCAGCTGTTCGCAAATGAAAAATCGCCTTTCAACGTCTCTCGGTTTCAGTTCATAAAACATCCAATTTCCTTGTTTTTGAATCATTCCCCTCTCAATCGTATAGAAACGGCTTGTTGAATTACCCCCAATGATTCTGCAAGCTCCTCTTGCGTTTGACTCTGATCTTCTTCGAGTAATGCCTCTAATTCTTTGTCTTCGAATTTTTTTGGCTGTCCAGAGCGAGGCTTGTCTTCAACGCTGAAATCTCCATCCTTGAAACGTCGAAACCATTCCCTACATGATTTATCAGTTGGAGCAGTTTCACCATAAACTTCGACAAGCATTCGATGAGCTTCAGCCGCACTTTTCTTCCAATTAAAGCAGAAAATCAAAATCTCCCGCAAATGCTACTTGCTTAACACAAAATTCGACATTTCAAACACAGTAAAAATCAAGATTTTTGTATGAAACTCAAAGCGATATAAACTGAATATTATTAGCAGATGTTTAACCTCTTTGAAACCGCCAAAATCAGCTGTCAACCATTCACAACAGCTGGAACAATCTTTAGGGAAACGAACCGAACTAACTTGTACTCCCAATACTTTAATGTAATATTAGCACAACCTAGCACAATTTAGAAGATTAGAAAAAAGGCAAAGATGAGAACACCAAAAAAATTTTTTTTCTATTTTTTTTAACGTATTTTTTTCACATTACGATATTAATATTTTGCAATGCAGCATAAATCTAGCACAATTTTCAAAATATTATCATTAATTCTAAAAATGGGGGATTAACTTTGTATAAGTTATTTATTAGACGTAATGAGTTTAAATCGAGCTTTGACCTCTCTGAAGATGAGGTTTCGAAACAATAATTTTTCCGAAATATTATATTATTAGCCTAATTTCCAACTCCAATCTTGGGAATCGATGCATATATTTACTTATATATGGGACCTATAGTTTTTAACATGATTTTAACACGAACCGACGGTAATAAATATACCCTCACTGGTTTGCCATTACCTTCCGATAGGTGACGATCAAATCAAATTAATTATTTTGGATGAATTTGAACCTTGGATTTTCAGCATAGAAAATAGCCGCGCTATGTACACCACGTTACATTCGTCTTTGTCTAACGCGCGTAATAGTATGGAATAGAACTACAAAAAAATGTGACATTACGAAGTTTGGTACATGAAAAAAGCCAGGAGATGTGTATTCAATCTCAGGTCTCTCTCTGCTAAAAATTAATTGGAGATTTCAGATGCAAAAAGAATTGGACCAATTGCATTGATCACAGACATATAAGATAGACTCAGTATTATATAGTTGGATTTGGCAGAACGGTGCGAGAGACGAAATCGGAGCAACTTATCCTTCTCTGCACGCGCAACTTGACCTTTATATTACTGAAAAAAAATAAAGTAAGATATGAAAGTAATGGTAATACTCAAGAATTCTACCTTCCTTACAGATTTTGATGAAATTAAAGTAGAAAATATTTATTCTAGTCTCTCACTTACAGTCTTAAGCCAATCAGAGGGCCATATTAGCATCTTAAGACATTACTTAATAGTTAATAGTTTTTCTCTTGGCTGCACTATCGCCCACCAGTGCAACACTCAGTGTAGTGCGTTTCCTTGGCTGATGATAAGCGAACTCATTCAATGTAATGTGTTTCCATGATTATAATGTAATGCAAATTTTATACACAAAGTGGGTTTTGTTACACGAAGCTGTCTCAAAGACAGTGTGGAGCCAGTGACATTAAAAATTTGAAAATGAAAGTCAACCGGCAGCAGAATTAAACACATAGCATGAAGTAGTGTATACATTTGTGCAAGGTTACACTCAGTGTATCCCAAGAGAAAACGCTATAAGACAGTCTTAAAATAAGAACTAGATGTCTATCCACGTAGCGGAATAGTGTAACGCACCAATTGTAGTTGTAAATACAGTATAAAACACTTGTGATTGGTTCTACTTTTGTTCCGCGTTACGCTACTCCGCTGCATGGGTAAACATTCTATGAATACCGGCCTGAGTTTATCTTATATGCCTATGGCATTAATTACCGAATTGTTCAAATGTGATTTGTTTTTTCTCTGAAATCTCGGATTGATTTCCAGCATCATGGATACAAGGCTTTAGGAGATCCTAAAGTCTGTTTTGTCAACCAACGTAATTTTTTTTATTTTTTGTTTTTTTCAGATTTAAAAATCCTTTTCTAGAATTAAGGTATAAACAATAATAAAATTCAAATCGGTCGACTTTATATTTAGTGAAAACGAAAAAATTATAAAATTTAAGTCTATTTTACCTGCTCTTAATCCAATGTAGCATTTAAAGATGTCATTTGCTACGATTTAATTCATACAAACTTTTTAATGTATTTATGTAAAATCATACAAATTCTATGTATTTATGTAATGTAATGTATTTATGTAAAATGGAAATGACTTGGACTACGGATTACGGACACGGACATGAACAATATTGAGTTTTTAGAATTAGGATCTGAACACAAAGGTGGCCGTAATTGAGTCGTAAAATGTAAGTCGTTTTCGTATGTATTCGTAGATCAACATAATTTTGATGTAACTATACATGTGCCAATATAGTTTAAGTTCAGATGCTACAGAAGATTGATGTCCTAGAAAATTTATACGTATATATGCGTGCAGTATTGATATATCAAGCTGGGATCCAATTATTTCAAAATGCTCTGAACGTTACGCTCCAAATGCTATGTTTGATCCATTAATATTCGTGAGTGCTACGTGGTCCATGAGTGCTACATGAACGCTTCAATCCTCTTCCTAAAGAGTAGGAGCAAAAATATATTGTCGTATATGAGAATAGAAATTTATTGGAAATATTTTAAATAATAATAATCCTCAAGTGGACTAATCATATTAATATTATACATGCTTTGTAACTCTCGCAGTGTCAAATGGACCGCTGCTCCAATGTGTGAAAGTCTGTAAAATAGTGATCCCGTTGGAATTCACTCTTTGGTTTAGGATCCCTGAGGATACTGGCATGACAGTCAAACTCCAAGAAAATAATTGATTTACCGATTTATATAATATATATATGATTTATGAAATCTCAACTGATTACTACATGGTGCTACATCAATATCGCACATACACATAACACATAATTTTAGTGCAATCTTTTTTCCTATACTGAAGTTTTTAAGCTTATAAAAACACAGTATTGTTTTTTCATGTAATCTCTAATCCGAACTAATTCGAACAGTGTTGTTAGAATTAAAAAATAAATTGTTAAATGACAAAAATATATCAGATTGAGTTAAAAGTAAAAAATTTTTGTTTATTTTATTTATTTACTGTCTTTTTTGCAATCAAGTTGGTTTGCAGACCAGATTTATTGTAATATCAGGATGCTAATATAATTAAAAATGTACCCAAATGTATTAGAATACAATTGTACTAAATTTTGACGCTTCAAATTTTGACAAAGCTTGTTTTATATGCTTAAAGTATAAAGTAAAACTTTTATATTGTTAGGAAAAGTCTTTTTACAAATTAGCATAATTGCTAACTATGCTTTTTACAAGAGTATAATTGAAACATATTTTTTACATTGTTTACAAATCATAAATTAAATATATATATCGCTTTTGATCGATGATTTTGCCATTTTTAGTGTCATTATTTCATCGGTATAGAATTTATGTGATTTTTTCGATAAAAAATCGAGATGAATGATTTTCGCAGGCCTCTTTGAGTTTACTCTATTAAAGAAGTTTTGCAAAGACCAATAGTAATCGAACGATGCAGGGGACTATCAGGACTATACGGTAGACACATCAATATTTCCTAGCCAAGCTCTCTTAATTTTTGTCGAATCATCAAAGACTTGTGATAAACCAACCGTTGTCATGATGAAAGACCTTTTGTACTGATCAATTCTTGCTTTTCCTGAATGGATTGCTCCAATCGCATTAGTTGTTTACAGTACAGAACAGAATTAATCGTTTTGCCTGGCGACAGCAGTTCATAATGAATTTCTTTCCAATTCCCCTAGATATACAGTATCATCTTTAGCGTCAATCTTTGCGATTGTTTGTAGTGCCTTACTTCATCATAATATGATAATGTTCGAAAAAGATCATGGACGAAATATGTTATCCACTTTTCATCGCCCGTTATCAATCTTTTTATCAGAAAATTTCGTTTTGTTTCAGCAGCAATTCGCAAATGGAAATTAGATCCATTAAATTTTTTACCGTTAAATCATGTAGCATCCAAACATCGAGCTTCTTTATGTATCCAGCCTTACGCAACTCCAAAACGGTTTTATGATCAATGCTTAGTTCCTTACTTATGTCATAGCTACTCACATGACAATTTTCTTCAATTTTTTGGAAGATTTCATCGATATTTTCTACAATATGTCGACCATATGAAGAATGATGTATATTTTTGACATCGAAATTTCCATGTCGAAATCGGCGAAACCAATTCACTGCTGTTTATCTAATTAGAGCATCCTCTCCATAAACACGACAAAGGACTTTGCCCAATTTTAGAGGAATTTGAATCCCGGATGAAGAACTTTGAGACATGTCTCAAAATTTTAAGATATCAAAAGAGAATAAAAAATTCCATAAGCCCAACTTTATAGGAGAGATTTCCTGAGTGCTAGAACTATTCAAAGTTCGCTATTATGATCACGTATCACTAATCTTATCCAATTTCTTTGCGTTCAGGCATGCACCTCCCCGTTATATCAACGGCGATATCAAAGAATTGTATCAAAGAACATTGAAGTAATATTTAAAATATATTTGGTACAGTTCATTAATCTGACTAAGTCGCGATTCATGCCGTCATGTCATAGAAATTCGGATTTGTAATAACAGCGATGCCTTTGGAATTGATGCCTCTGGAGGGGATGAACAAGCGGCGAATGACCAATCGAGATAAACCAGCCTTTGGTACGGAGTCATTTCGAAGCAGCTACTGGTCGTCGCGATGAGATCCACTATGCGCAATGTGAAAATATTAAAAAAATATTTAATAATAATATTTAAAAAACCAATCGCGTAAACATTTATTGGCTGGAGAAATGCTAGATTTGGAACAAGAGTCTAGTCCACAAGAGCCCCACTCGACTATTTAAATATATATCATGTCTGTTGATGCCATTATAAAAGAAAACTTACTCAAACGAGAAATGTTATAATTAAAAATACTGAACCTTTGTCAAATCAATGCAGCCTCTTTATTAAATGAATTAAAATCTTTTGTTTCATACTTTGTCTCTCTCTCCCTTTTCATCGATTAATATATCATTTATAATTATTCATTTGGGGTCCAAAAAAGGTTTTAGTTGTCTTCATCAAAATTGGACATATTCCAGATACTAAATGATTTGAGAAATTGAATAAAACTAGTTCTACAATGGTACGCAATACATGGTCATAATACTTCGAACAGCTTGTAGCATTCAAGGGAACTCATTTTACAAAGTCGTGCATATGAAACTTTTTAATCTTTTTTTCATACTCTACAATCCTAACTAGATCTCAATGCTGTTCAGCCAGAACCCAAACTGGACATAGCCCTTTTTTCTTGCGCAGCGTTTTTTCCTTTTTTATAATCTTCTTGTTTTTCTTATATAGGCCTCTCTCATATACTTATGATGCGCACGTTATTATTCAACTGCTACGAGCACATGGAACAATTTTAATGCATTTTAATGCAGATTCCGAATGGACTTTTCAAGAGATGTTTCTGTAAGCAAGGATACTCTCAAGAAGTTGCCGATCTTTTTCGAGATGAAATATAAACATAAATATTTTCTTGGTTTTCCTACTAAGACCCGGGACCTCTGGAATATATATGATAGATCAATGCGTTGTCTGCCATGCTTGCGCTCCCATTTTTATAATAAAAAAGTGGAATGTCGGAAATCTGATTTTCATTCATTTTCAAACTTGATCGAATATGTCAATATCGTTCAATCATCTATGATGATCTATGATAATCTACTTCAAATATAATATGAAATAGTATCTTTCCAACGATATACAATACGTCACACGTAAAAATATCGACCAGATCTTCAGCTATATGTCTCTATCAGCTATATGTAAAAAGACTTTTTCCTTAACCCAATATAAATTGTTTTTATATGTCAACACACTATAGACTCTCGTTAAACGAAAAGATTGCCGCTTATGCGGGGAGAACAGTAGAGAGCCTCGCAGAGAGAAAGTGGCAAATTACTTCTCCTCTGATTGGATCATCAAAGCTCCATAGGCATAGAAGAAATTGGAAAAAATTGATGAAGCCGACGGTCTTGATTGGAGACAGGCATTGAAACTCTATTCACATGACGAGTTTGTCATTCTCTCCCTCTGAGACTCTCTAGAGGAGAGAGAACAACTATTACATTCTATGTTGTCACCTTGCTTTCTCCTGTAAAAAATACGGATCCTGGGACCGTATGTTCCTTGAGCTCAAGAATTTAGTGAGCATGAGCTAGTTGCTAAACCTGGTGATGACATTAGACTGCGATTACCACCACCACCACCACGATTAGGGTTATCAAAGAAAAAAAAGTTACCTTTACAATACAATTTTATTTAAAAATTCTTTTAATTTCACGGGAATATACGCAAGATAACTCAAATAACGGATGATATAATAAAATACTCAGTTTGGGCTGCGTTCCAAACACAGGGTACGCAACGCTTGCAAGTATCATTTTATCCTTATTGTTACAAATATTAAATAATGAAATGATATATGCGAGCGTGTGTTAAGTGGAATACACTTTTAGCACTACAAATGCTTCGAAGCATTTGTAACATCAAGTGGACCGTAGCCTAATCAGTATACAGATTTTAACCAATATTAAATTGAACAAATAAATTTAAAATGTAAAGTAACTGTAAAAATAACTGTTAAATTAATTACTAGTTATTGGAAGAAATGTAAGTTAAGTTACAGTTATAGATATAAAAAAGGAACTAAGTTAAGTTCCACTAAAAAAAATAACTGTAACTTAGTTACAAGTAACTAGTTACTTCCCAACCCTGAGTTTATACTTATTAATTAAGAGAGAAAGAATAGTAAATTCATTCAGTAAGGCACTGTTTGTAATGCATATTTACGTTAATTCATTTTAGTTTTTTTAAATTAGTTTTTTATATTTGTGGGATTTTGAATATATTTCATTGTCTTCTTTGTAGCAGATTTAAGAAGTTAAAAATTGATTTGTATGTTTTTCAGCTTGGTATAGAAATCCAAAATGGGACGAAGATTAAGCAAGAGCCTATTGATACATCATCGCATACTGATACAACTGAATATGATACTCCTATAGTTAAAAATTATTATAGTTTAATTGATCATGATCATCATTATTGCGACAAATCATTATCTAATAAGTCATGTAAAAGCATAAATAACACAGAAAACAGACATTCGAATGGTCATAATGCATATTCAAATGACGTAACTAATATTGTTAATACAGATCGTAAAAATGTAAAAACAAAGAAAGAAATAGATAATACTTTACCACGTTTTAAGAAACGGAAATATTCCAATGAAATCTTTAGTAATAAAAACACTAATGCATTATGTTCAGTAACTAAAAATGTTAAGAGAAAAAGGAAACAAAAAAGCATTATATTAGATTATAAAAAAAAAATACAATGTAAGAATAAATTAAAAAAGGGATTTACATGTGATATATGTTTTAGAAAATTCAGTTGTCTTTCATATTGGAAAATCCATAAACAATATTACAAACTTGATAAAAGTAATAAGTGCAGGGTTTGTAATAAATATTTCATAGCTAACGACAAATTACAGTCTGATACGTGTCATTGCGTACATAGCATGCGTAGTACATACTTATCTTCATACAATTGTAATTTTTGCAATCGTACTTTTAAGAAAAAATTACTTTTACAATCTCACTTATTTCATGTACATAATGAGTTAATATGTTTTAATGACACTGTTAAACGTGAGATTTCCAAATCCAAGATCTTTAAAGTAAATATATCTTCTGAAGATGATATTTTAAGAATTAATGTAAATAAAAACTCATTATATTCAAATCTTGTTCAATCAGAAAAGATAAATACTAAGCTTATAAACGTAAATAAATCTCGTACCGATGATGTGATTAATACTGAGAAATCAAAACCCGAAAAATTATTCAATAATGAAGTGTCGTCAATTAAAGATAAAAGATTACGGCAACCAACATTAACGGAATATCTTGAGCTTTGCAAAAAGAAACGTAATATTAAATTCAGTCCAAGTAAATTGAACATTACAAAAGATGATTTTCCTATGTATGCTTTTTATCATGATAATCAAATAGAAAAACTTCCAGAAGAACAAAATGGACAAATTGATCCTTTATCTACACAATCAGATAATCTTCTTCTAAAACGAACAATACGTTCTATTCAGAAACAAAGTATGAAACATGAAATGCATAAAAAGCCATTTGTAAAACTACATGCAGATGTTGAAATGATGAAGTCTTTTCTAGAAAAACTTTCTGATACGGTTGTCGAAAATAAAATAACCGAAGATGGAACAAGTAATATTATTTCATATGATCGTGGAATACCTTATAGTTTACGATCTTTAAATGGAGTCTCTTCCGGGGAAGCAAGTTCAAATTTAGGAATGAGAGAGAACAAAAGTGTATCTAAGAAATCTCGATTTGGTACAGAATTTAATATTAAAAATAAAAGAAATAGGATTGATTTAGAAAAGATAACTTCTAAAGTGGATTGGAAAATTATTATGACTCATTTTAAATGCAAGGAGTGTACAATTTTTTTAACAAGATGTGATAAACAACTAAGAAATTCTTATCAAATTTCTGCTTTTAAAGCCAAGAAAAACACTTGTCTTACTTCTGGATTTCAAGAAAGTGATGTACGAAATAAAGTAAAACTAAAAGACGTAGAGGTTTCTTTGGAACGTTTAACAATTGTTCCAACTGTACATATAAAAGAAAAAACACCAGATGTCGAGAAACACAATAACAATTATTTTTTGTGTAAAGTTTGTAAGGAGAGTTTTTCTTCAAAATTGGCCAAACGTATACATATTAAGTCATCTCATATAGCATATATGTCAAGCATATGTGGTGCACGTTATAAGTTGAAATTTAAATTACTTCAGCATTATCTACGCGAACACGTTTCTAAACAAAATCAATGTTGTATTTGTTATATGCTATTATCTGATTATGAAGCGTTGAAGCAACACTTAAATGTTCATTGTCTGAAATATATTCAACGACAGGACGACCAATATTTAATAGATACTGAATTAGAATGCAACTTGACCAAAAAATCTAAGTATCTTCGTGACGAGACATTCTTGTCACGAATATCTTTGAAAGAACATCAAAGTCATTGTACAGTACAAAAAGAAATAGAAGAAGATCAGAAAGATTCCATGGAAGAAACAAATTTATCCCCGAAAGATATTCCCGAAGTACAGCACGAGAAGACCGATAATATAGTTGACATAACATGTAACGAAAAAATTAATCTGGATGATTTATGTAATCCATTAAATAGTGATAGTGTAAAAAAATCGAATGAACATCAAATATCACTTCATAATAAAAAAGAACAAGAAATTAATAAAGCTAATCAAAACATTCTTGTTAATAATAACTTAATTAAGGAGGAAATAGGAACTATTAACGAATCGCAACACTCTAAAAAGCTTTTGGAAAATAATTCTACAATTAGTAATCAAGATATCGCGAATACACAATTGAATAACATTGCAACAAAGAATGGAACTTATCCCTGCGATATATGTGGAAAGCAATTTCAAACTCCCAAGAATTTGGAGATGCATGTACGCAATTTTAGTTTTACCTCCGATATTTGTCCATTGTGTGGCACTGGATTTAGTTCTAAACGTTTTTTACAGTCACATATCACTGCAGCGCATGTACCACATATTTCAAAAACTTACAATTTTCATTGTGTATTCTGTAACCAAGGTTTTTTTAAAAAACACGATCTTCGGTCTCATATATTACATTTACATGGTCAACAAGTACTCAATACGCTCACATGCAATCCTAATAATCAAGAGAAATCTAATGAATCAGTTACCCATAGCACAGTATGTAATGTTTGTAATTTGGTATTTGAAACTCATGATCGCTATGTTGAGCATCGAATGTACTATTATAAAAATCATACATTTATATGCTCACTTTGTGAACAAAACTTTCAAGGAATGTACATGTTTCATCATCATAACAAACTTACACATTGTCCAGAAGATAAACGCAAGTCATATAATTACATCTGCGAGGTATGTCATGAGGGATTCAATCATGAGTCACATTTTTATTCGCATAATATGCATGTGCATTCGAATGAAGTGAATTTAGGTGAGATTGCAAAAGAATCTGAAGATACCAAGAATAGAAGTCGGGATTCATCTAACGTCCAGAAACAGATTAGAAATTGTTCTACGAATCAAGAAAAACAAAATGAACAATCAAATGAGTATACTTGTCAAATTTGTCAGATGAAATGTAGAAATATGAATCATATGATAATGCACAAAGAATTTTATTCCAATGATGGCGATTTTAAATGTGACAAGTGTAATAGACAATGCAAAACATTTGATTTTCTTAATCAACATAAGAAATTAACTCATTCTTGTCGGGATGTTTATAATGGACATATATGTTACATTTGTGGCGAAGTCCTGGAAACAGGTATTTTATTGGAATGTCACGAAAAACACTTCCATTCAAATATTATCAGCAATAATATGGATAATTGGAAGAATTGTAATCAGCTATCATCTTCAAATATAATATATCTAAGTAAATCTAAAAACAATGCATGTAATGTAACTGAATATAAATGCTTATTTTGTGATATGAAGTTCTCTACTCCTAACACTGTCCAAACACATATTGTTTATGTTCATATGGATGATATGATAGCTGAACGAGCTACTTTAAAACTTGCTCTTCCCATTACTAATAGCAATAGCATTCAAAAACAATTTGAAATTGGTCAAATACCATCAACATCGTCATTGTCATCATCATCATCATCATCATCATCATCATCATCATCATCATCATCATTATCATCATCATCATCATCATCATCATCTGAAAGTAAATTAGCTGAACTTCTTCAAAGATCGACAATTCAACAATCTAGTAACATTGAAAATAGTATAGTTAAAAATGGAATGAACAATAAAACTGTTGAACTGTTTAAGAACTTCAGAACTATGTATCAAAAAAATACAATTACGGAGAAGACTTCAAATCCATGTATTAATAAATCTAAAGACAATATTTCAACATGTAATATTATTGCATTAAATACGGAATCAAAAGATATTCCAGTTTCTTCATCCGTTACAACTTCTAGGATTGTTGCATCAAATACTGAAGTTGGAAACAATGCTTCAGTTTTTTTATCCACTGGATCGATATTTAAAACTATATCCAATACTGAATCCAAAAATAACATTTCAATTTCTTTACTTGGATCAACCAACAATCTCCGAAAAGGTTATGAAATTCCTTTAAAATCTGGTTCGACCAATAAATTTAAAACTAACTCATTAGCTAAGGAATCTATAATAATTAATAAATCCAAAACAGTACCTGCATATCTTTTACCAACTAGACCTCTATCAACATTCAAACGTATTATGCCAAAATCTTGGAAAAGCAATGAAATTACAAATCAGAAATCTGAATCAGTGAACACTTATGCTACTGGTCATGGTTATTCATGCCCATTATGTCCTTTAGAATACCCATCCTTGCTGTTCTTCCATGCACATCTCAAATATGCTCATGCAGATTCTATCGTTTCCATTCGAACTAATGAATTGACTGTCCCACAGGTGAATAAATCTCAGAAAGCCTTTATGATAGAATGTTTATTGTGTCCATGTACCTTCCCCGATGAAACCAAGTATAAGAAGCACTTAAGAAACTCTCATACATATTATGTGTATATCCCAAACTCTCAAGAAATGACAAAAATTAATAACGTGCGTAATTCTTTAACACAGATAAACGTTAACAGAAAAAGCACAGTTCCTGAAACAATTACTATAGATGATGATAATGATGATGATGATGATGATGATGATGATGATGATGATGATGATGATGATAACGTCAAGAATACATTAGATCAAGGAGCAGCTGAAGTTACAGCGCTCAATTCCAAAGAACAGAATGAGAAAATTGGTAAATTAAGAGTGAAACCTCTTGCAAAAATCATTGAAAATTTATCTATGGATTCTGCATCGAAACTTTTATAGATTAAACAAACTATTTTGATATCAAATTGCCATTAAAATGCAATTAATAACACATCAATTTACAAAATATTTAAATGATAAACTGGTATAACAAAAAAATGTCACTTCAGTTTTGATAATTTATTGCAGAAAGAATCGAATGAGGAAAAAAACTAATTTTTTATTGCAATTTATATATATATATATATAAATAATTTTATATATGTATAAAATTTGTTGCAATATGTGGACATCTATAATATCTAATTAATATTGAATTCTGATTAGTTAGGTATATTGATTCTGTTTTACCAAATCAAATGTATGTACTTATATACAAACAAATAAAAAATTATAAACGAATGCAAGAAAAGTAGGATAAGTTAGTTATTATTAATGCGAGAATAATAGGAAAAGTTATTATTAATTTGTATGTAACTTCTTTGAATAAAAAAGAGGCAATTATTGCATAAATGTATCGCTCATTTGATATACAACATGGTGGAAAATGTACTTTTTTTTTTAGCTGCTTGCAAAAAATCAGAAATACAAAGAAAAAACTTTAGAAACATATTCAAAAAAAGAACATACGTTTATTCTTTTGCAATTATTAGATTAAAATTGAATTTAAAAATTAATATTATAAAATTTTTATGATTTAACATTTATTTTCTGAAACATTTTGTTTTTTAAGTTGTGTCGTTGTGTAACAAATGTGAGCGATATTTTTATCTATTTATCAAACAATATAGTCCGTATTCAGAACACGCTTTTATCTCTGAAATTCTATAATATGCATGATGTAAAGTACAATATGTTAATGCGCTAACATACATCTTTGTAAGCGCGTTCTGAATACGGGCCCATAAGTGCATTAGGGTTTTATTTAAACAATAAATGCACTTATTTTCTTGTATCATTGTATTAACATAATTGTATTAACATAATTTTATATTAATTAATAGATATTGTATTAATATTAATTATTATATTAATATAATAAATAATCTTATATTAATAAAGATATTAATCTCGATATTAATCTTACATTAATTATCAAATATTGTAAATTGATTTAATTATGTTGTTAAGGAAATCCTAAAGTTGTCAATTTTACTGATTTTAATAGAATTTACACACAGGATTTATGTGTCATTGACACATCTCTACACATTACTACATTAATATCGTATGCTTACATGTGCACAAATTTTTTAATTAATCTTTCATTCTAGAAACATTTTCATTTAATTTTTGCTTTGTTTAATTTCTAGTCCAAGATTTTATATGTATAAAGTATGAAATTTGTATATAAAGTGAATATTGTTACGTCGATGCTAAAAATCGATAACTATAATTTTTTCCAACTTTTTAATGTAAAATCAACTGATTTAGTGACTACGTTATACTTTAATTGTAGAAAAGGATTTTTTAAATCTGTGTGTGTATAAAAGAAGTTAGAAAAATACTTATTTGAAAAATAATCGACTAAAAGACGACTTTAGGATTTCCTTAAATAAAATCCCCGAAATTAAAATTATAATCGAAGTTTAAAAAATGTAATATCACTTCTAAATATTTTTAAAGTTTGTCTTACATGTATAAGAATAAGTAGGAATAACATAATTCTAATGTTTTTGTAAGTAGCATTTAAAAGTTTTGTGTTTAAGATATAAATATATTGTTACATTAAAATTAAATTGTTTCATCAAATGTATCTTTTAAAAAATTGCCATTAAAAATCAATAAAAACTTTATATTTCTATTTGTGAATTTTACTATAATTCTTTCATAATTTTATAAAATCTTAATTCCTGTTTGGTGATATGGCTCCGCACACAAACGCAGCAACACTTGCCGCGTAGAGGAAGTTATCGTACTAACCAATAATTCTGTGTTCTTAAGTCGGCCTCATTATGCAAAACTTCTAGAAATGATGTAATATTATTTCCGCCATGCGGCAAAAGTTGGATTGAGTTCAACTTTTGTCGCGCGGTGGAAATTATATATTACTTTTAAATACGAAGCGCCACTACGGCTGAATGTTAAGATGAGCTATTATATATATTCATATAAATGAATTAATTTCAGAAATGATAATTGCCGATATGATTGTCGGATTTTCAGACCGTAGTGGCGCTTCGTATTTAAAGTAATGTATTTAACATAAATGGTCTTGTTTCTAATGATGATTGTTTTTAATGATTAAATATATAACATTAAGGGTCAGTTGTTTCATCTTTTGATAAATTTTACCTGTTGGGTAAAAAGCAAGATTAACCCAATCACATGCGCGAATTACAAGATTTATCTCACAGATAAAATTTACCAAAAGGTGGAACAACCGGCCCTAACTTCCGCAAATATAAAAATAAATTAGTGTTACATGAAAAATATTTTTTGCAACTATATTCAAGTTACACTAACATTTGGCAAATTATTTATTATTTGTTTACATATGTCATATTTGCATCTACAATTAAATTCACAAAAATAATTTTGTTACTGATAATTCTGTGCATCCAATTGGACACTTTTTACAGCATATTAAATAAAGAAATATAGCTAATGTGATTTAAATTTATTAATTAGAAAAAATAAAAATTCAAGAAACAAAAAATTAAAAATGGTTACAATTACTTTGCGAAATATTTGATTAAGCTATTTGTTTATATCTCAGCGAGCTACCCCAGATTTTAAAAAATCAGATTTCCATGTCAATTCATTGCTGAGAAAATGTAAATTTAGCAAATTTTAACGCACGAAATCAAATATGCGCGAATCGCCGAGCGGACCGGTCTTCCCCACTCGATTGCGCGCCGGCTTCCCTCACTCCGCCCGGCGCACTGCTTCGCTCGCATTCTTCAACTTTCCAATGGTTTTAAACAAACTTTTTTAGTAACAAAAAATTCGAGAATTTTTCAATAGCAAATTCAATTCTTTCTTGACAAATTGGTGCCAAACAAAACTCCTAATCTTAAAAATTAAAGCCACAGTGATTTAAAAAAAAAATTGTATCTCGGACTCCTAATAATCGGAGGATAATCTTTTTTTTTAAATTCGTAGAGAAATGTCAGATGTAGAATGCTTCACTTGCTGGCTTTGATACAATGCATATTAACAGAATTATTTCCATTTTTTTATACAGAAAAAAATATCCACTTTTTAAAAGCTTTTTATAATAATTTAACTGCAAAAAATCATTTTGTTATTAAATGTACGTGATAATGCAATTCTTGAAGAAGAAAAATCACTCCTGTAAATTGCTATGCAACTCTTTAAAAATGAAGAAATTAAGTTTTCCGCAGACAAGTTTTTAATTAATAAATGGCTTTTTGCAAAAATTAATGAACATTTCAGACTTGTTCATAGCTAGAGTTCATACTCGGATGTTAGGTGTTGATCATTTTATTTGGCTAGTCATTTAGATTGAGAAGAAAGAGTGGCGATTGCAATGGAATTAAATATTCTTTTAAATAATAAATGAAATAAAAATGTGAATTTATGTAATTATTATAACTTAATCTATTTATTTTTTGGCATATTAGAACTACAATGGATGTGTAGCAGTTTACTGCATAAACTCTGCCAAAAAATTATAAAATGTGTCATTTTCCAGAAAGAAAAAAAATTTGAGTTAAAAATATAAGACGATAAGACTGGATTCCGTCTGATAATTCGGTGTTATGTGAAGTTAGTAATTTGCTTTTATAATTTTTTAACAAAAAATAAATTATTTTTAAATAAATAAATTATTAAATGATGTATATTATTCAGATATATTTTGATGTCACGAATGTATTGTTACCACGGGATCAAAGACGCACCAAGCGCATACGTTTGATGCGTTTTAAATGTTTCACAGAAGAGACATTATTTTATATCAATCTTTCAACATTTCAGTTTTTTAAAAATATGAAATCAGTAATTAAACAAAATTTAGAAGTACTTTCAATTCAAGACAATAACATAAAATCACAAAATTTTTATTCAAGAGATTCCAAGATCTTTCGTATTTGCTGCCAAATTGTCACGATCTCAAAAATAAGATAATTAAAAAATACATGCACACTTCATTTGAAAACGTTTTCTGTAATAATCCGCAATAACAGAGCCAATTTTGCTAGTAAAAGTATGACTATGCACCTAAATATTAAATTTAACTTAGTTATTAAACTTAGTTATGCATAATAATCAAAGAATATTATTAGTTTATTATTTTCAATTTTGTATTTATTTATTATTTTAAATATTATTATTATTATTAACTTGTTATTTGCTTATTATAATAATGTTTAATATTGTATAATTGTAATAATGTTTAATATTCTTGAGAGGGGTCCATGGGTCCTTTCTATATAAACATTATGTGTTTCTTCCGTGTCCAGATCCATTCTTGGAATGCCAACATTTGTGAATTTTGCAATTCACTTCATCAGGGCGAGGAGCAGCCTGATACTGAGCTGTTCCTCCGAGTCGTCTTTTTTTATATATTACGCTACTTGTGGAGGGGGAGAAGAGAATTGTGGAGGATGGGATGGGGAGAAGGGTGGGGGAAATCGGTCAATCCTCATTAACCGGGAGAATAGTTTTCCATATTTTATTTATGTTTTAGCCATTATCTCTATTTAGATTGTTAGGATATTTTTGTATCTCTTCTCTATATTTTCTTGGAAAGTATGATAATGTTGGCTATTGTGATCGTTTTGTCAAACAGTATTTGATGTCCTGTTTTGATGTTATGTTCTGATAGTGCTGATTGCGTGACATATTTTAACCTGATATCATGTTGGTGTTCTTTTATCCATAGATTGACCATTTTCTCAGTTTCTGCAATGTACTTGCCCACAGGAACAAGGAATTTTGTTCCTGCGGAACTGAATGGAAGTTTTTGATCTTTAGGATTTCTTAAGATTTGTCCTATCTTTTTGGGTGGTTTATAGATATTAGGTGTACAACTTTGCTTCCGCCGTTTTTTTTCCGAAATTCGAGGCTTTATATAAAAAACTATTGTAGGCTTATTATAAAAAACTGGTCATACATTTATGATTCAAAGTATTGTCCATCGCTGGCCATTACTTTCTCCCAGCTTTCGGGTAGCGTACGAATCCCGCGTCGAAAAAACTGGTCATCTTTTGAGGCTATCCACGAATCGATCCAATTTTTTACTTCTTCATAAGACCGTGCTGGTCAGCCAGGCCGTGTGCCATTGATCGAAACAAGTGATAGTCAGAGGGAACAACGTCTGAAGAATACGGCGGGTGGGGTAGGACTTCCCATTTCAACGTTTCCAAGTATGTTTTGACCACTTTCGCAACATGGGGTCGAGCATTGTCATGCGGCAAAATCACTTTATCGTGTCTCTCGTTGTATTGCGTTGTATTGCCGTTTGTCTTTCAATGCTCGGCTCAAACGGATCAATTGCGTTCGATACCGATCGCCTGTGATTGTTTCAGTCGATTTTAACAGTTCATAATACACTACGCCGAGCTGGTCCCACCAAATAGAGAGCATGACCTTGGACATCAAAATCACCGTTCTTGAAGCGTTGAAACC
>NW_012130131.1:556429-582302 GCF_000143395.1 Atta cephalotes
GCAAAGTTGTACACCTGTATCAGGCTGCTACCTCGCCCTGAACTGCAAGGTTCACGAAACGTTGACATTCCAAGAATGGAGACACGGAAGAAATCCGCGAAACGCATAATCTTTATAATAATGTTTATTAAATTTAACTATTAATTATGTTATTGGATTTAACTATTAATTTTCATTAATATTCGCATTTTATTTGACATGTATGCATGTGTCACTTTTTATTTGTCATACGACTGTAATTTCTATTTTGACTTTTATAATACTACCGTGAAATATAATACCATGGTAATTTATGTATTCAAGATCAATTTATGCATTAATAAATTATTTTATTAATTTCCCTTTTTATGATTCATTATTGATTTTATGCGTGCGTGCGTGTGGATAGAAGAAGAAAATAGGACTATTGGGAATTGGAGGAATGATTCAGAAGCACATTGGGACTAGGTGCTTATATAAAACGGTGTAAGGGGTGGAATTTCCGAGAATATAAATGATTACTAGTCCTCTTCATTGGAGGAATAAAATCTAAAAAGCCGATCCCAATCGATCGGTACGAGATCTGACTGATATGGAGGAGATGGAAATCGATCTAAAGGAGGAGAAGGAAGGAATCGCTCTTCGAGAGGAAGAGAGGAATAATTAAGGATCTCCTGGATGGCAGGGTCAATGACAGAATGATTAGATCTATAAGTTATGATTCTTCGGAGACTGGCGATATCTCTAAGAAATCATCGGTCGATTGCGGCATACTTCGGCTAGGTGGATGGCTTCGCCTACTCCTTCTGACATACGGAGTTCGTCCCCGTGTTTTTTTTTAAGTACGAATGCGCACTATACCCAAGAATTAAATATATGTATGTGTCCGTTAAATACATATGAGTGTGTATACATGCATATGTATAAACGTACACATATGTGTGTGTGTGTGTGTGTGTGTGTGTGTGTGTATGTGTGCGTGCGTGCGTGCGTGCGTGCGTGCGTGCGTGCGTGCGTGCGTGCGTGCGTGCGTGCGTGTGTGTGTACCCATATGGGGTGATGTGGGATGGAATGACAGGCCGATTTACTATTTAGCTAGGTGGAACTACTTGATCCACAAAACCTCGGGATATTTGCTTGATGATGAGGAGGGTAGTAGTCCAGTGAACAAAGACTGGTTTCAGAGAGCACACGGCGTAAATGAGTACTGAGATGCGTGATGAACGCATCAAGACTCTGGTTTTGCACGAACCGACTCGAATTGGGTGAATTTTATTTGGGTAGTGACTCTCTGCGCTTCCGCGGAACCCCTATTTATATCTCGAAAAAAGGGCATAATGCCCTTTGTCTAGGATGCAATAGTTACAATGTCGTGCGATATTTACGATTTTATAGCGTCCTATCGTTGTTAATCTAAAGTGCGTCGTTAGAGAGGGCAAGAAGAAAAGAAATGATTTATATTTTTCTTTAAAGAGACAAGATTGCTCCAGATGGATGACGAATTCTGTTATCCTCACGGAAAATAGGCTAGGTAAACAGACCGTGCACAAGTTTTGCGTGCAGGGCAACCATTGTCAATCGCGAGTCCAATTTTGGATAACGCTACTGTGGAAAGTTATCCCATGCGTTTTATGATTTTTTTAAGCGCAACGTGGTGCCTGTTTTTTTAAGAAATTATTGGTCAGCCTGGGACGACCTAGGAAAGCTTGGATTTTTACTATTGCGTGACTTAGGTGCATTTGTAATGTCTTTCGCAATCTTGTCACCTTTCAGTCCTGCATTAAGATTGTTATTCCTTCCGGGTTGATTGGCGTTTACGCGGAGCTTGTCCAATCTCTCTTTTCAGTTCTGTCAGAGGACCATTATCAGAGGATTCTACGAGTCTTATAGACGCCAACCGTATTCGCGACGGGGAGCCGATTCTTTCGAAAGAAAAGGATCGTAGCGTCAATAGGACGTAACACAGACTTGGCATCCTTTTGATCCCATTGCTCGCACGTGCATCAATTTTTAGTTTATCTCTGAGCGACATTTATGAGAAGATACTGGATTCTTCGTTTTAGTTTTTAACGTGGGAAAAGAAAATTTTTCTTTCTAGGCTGTAAACACTCAACTTGTTTGTTTTCGCAGCTATCTCTATATTTCAACGAACTCTAGATCTCCACGAAAGAAAAGAGTCATGGGAATCCGCTGGACAACATATCTCTGAATATTTTTTGTCTTTTGGACAATTCATCTGTCTGCATCCTTGGCTTCGCTTCCTGCTACTGTGGTCGCCTTGACTACACTTTGCATCTGGATATTCATTTGGCTGCTGTACATTACTGCTGTGTGGCTGCTGTCGTATGCATGATTAGGACTGCTTTGTCTATCGATGTATCGTCGGTTGCATCACTCATTAAGCTGCAATTGGTGCAATGGTTGTATTCTGACTCTTCGGAAGTTAATTTTATTCTTTTTAATCAAATTAACTGCATACATATACATAAGATTCTCTCTCTCTCTCTCTCTCTCTCTTTCTCTCTTGTCTTTTTTCTTCTATTTACTTAAATATTTCAAATTAAATAACGCTTATTGTTATTCTTTTCTTTTCTTATTGCTATCTATTCTATCTTTTAAACTGCCTATAAATATTATTATCATCACTTTTATCGTAATTCCTTATTCTGCTATTATGTCCTCATCACAATAAAGTAAAAGTAGAATTTTGAGTCAATCTGCTTGCTCTCAGTGTAAGCGATTTTTACCACGCAGTCGTATACGACTGCTATACTTCTGTGGTGCAGATAACGCCTCGTCTCCTGCTAATCGCTATACTATGAGTGACAATGCAGCTGCTGGACAATGTTCTGCCAATTCTGGTGATGCATCGGTGATCCATCTTCCTGGGAATATTATGCACGCACAGAGATGTGCGAGACGAGATTCGAGACCGAAATTACTTGTAACATTCAAGATTAATACCGAGATCTAGATTATGAGATCGAGATTATTTAAAATTCTCGTCAAGATATCTCGAAAATATTTTATTATTTCATTGAGAGATTTGAAGACAATAATTGATCGACTCGCGATCTTACATTAAGGAACATGGTAATGTCAATTTAGACAGTACAGGAATAAAAAACAAACTTATGGCCAATAATGAACCATATGGTGATTTAGCGCATGTATAGGCATGATATAAAGAAATACAAGATGGAACCAACCATAGACTTTTATATTATATATAATAGATGCGTTCGGCATTGCAAATCGGAAGTGTCCGTTTACCCTTTTACCTCGAAAATCGTTCGGCAACTCGCATTTTTCTGCTACATGTTATCTTATCTGCGTTCGGTATTAACATTTCCAAAGCCAATCGAGCTGCTCGATCCATTCCAAATTCAAAACCCGAGCTCGTAAAGCTAATGCAGATTTTTACACCTAAATTAAATTCATAACCTGTATATTTATGATAATCCATCCAACTGATTCGTTAACACATATATTCATCTCTTTCAATATTTTTATTTTATAAGTAGTGTATTTAAACTATTATAATGTCTGAGTACAAACGCCGAAACAAATGCTATCAAATAGAAATTGATGGAGTATATATTACAGTATTTAACGAGGAAAGTAAGTTTTTAATTCTTTTCCTCTTTATGAATGTGAGATTACATATTTGAAAGAATTTGCTAATTTTTAGATCAAAAAATTTATGTTGCACATATAGAATAAAATAAAATCAAACTGTAATATATAAAATTAATTAATATATTGAACTCTAACGAATATAAATCAAGTGATATAACTTATAAATTTCAAATTGCTGAAATTTATTTGCAATGTAGTATTTTCTTTTAAGAAAACACCTTGCGTATGAGTCTGTTACACTCATGTATAACGATCTATTTTTAGTATATGAGATTATTATATATTATATATTATATATTATATTAGTATTAGTTATCAGTTTTTAGTAAACGAAAGATATTTTCAATTAATAGGATATTTTTTATTTATTTCATAAAAATAAACAATTTCATTTTATAATCTAATCTTAAAGGATAGTTTACAGCTCTGTATCATTCAGAATTAATTCTTGACTCGGATTGCTCGAAGATCACATGATCAAGCTCATCATCTGCTAGTTCGCATCTCAGATTTACATTACCAAACGTACCTTATATAGAAATCTATGGAACTGGATTTGCGGAATGGTAGTTTCAAAAATCGCGATTTGGCCCCTCTGATTGCATTCCAATTCATTGCCAGTACTGAAAATCTATAATGTACGTCACGTGCATTATAGATTTTCTGTATTGATAGTACTGGCAATGAATATCAGAACGCAACTCTTCTCCAATTCTTCTCCAATTTTCTTCTCTCGATTCAATGTCCAATTCGATCGGATAAAAAGAGAAAAAAATTTGATGACAATAAAATAAAAAGGTAAATTTGTAAATTTGAAGAAGTAGGAGACAACAAAATAAAAAGTAATAAATAGACGAGGAGATACTCTTTGCAGATAATATTATCTATCATAATAACCTAATTTTACTACATAACTTTTTAGTATTTTATATTTTTACTATTCGTATCAACGATATATATACATAAGATGCATTAGCTTTTGCGCTTATAGCGCTTGTAAGCATCATTTATTTTTGTTTAATATTTAATAATCAAGGATGAAATGATGCTAACAACATATGAGTATTAAAAGCGAGCACATTCATAAATCAAGTATCCTAACTGTAGCCGAAAATTAACAGTTTAACAACTTGTCAGGATTAAAGCTCTATTACTAAAGCGCATTTCTTTTATCTTACCGACAGCTTTCCTATTGACTATTTCACCGTCATCTTGGACCTAGTTGTCTGTCCAATAAGCGCTTAGTATTTTTATTTATTGATACATATAGTATTATTGGTATAATACATATTCGTACATGATAAGGGTAGTAGGTCCAATATGACGGACTAATGCGCTATTTTAATAATATAGAGTTTTAATCAGGATCCCTTGTGTCTCTTCTATCTTAATGACAGCAGTACAATAGAGCAAGGATTCTCAACGCTACATAAACTATTAATTTTCAGCTTCAACCTCCATCACTGACGCATGCGAATGCTTGGTTTATATATATATGTCATTCATACTTCCCGAATTCTAATTTATTTTGTTTTTTTAATGATAATTTTGTTAAAATTAAAAGTAAAAGACAAAATTAACCTAGAAAAATACAAAAGCAAATAAATGTGTTTAAATTTCTTTAAACACATTTATTTGCTTTTATATTTTTACGTACTAGATTTTTACGTAATAGATAAGAAATACTCAATACAGTTATGTAATAAGAAATATGTATAAGAAATATTCAATACAGTTATGTAATATGCTACTTGTACTTGTAATAAATACATTTATTTATATTTATAAAATTATTTTAGCATTTTTAAAAATATTTTTCATCAATCTCGTCGAGATCTCGTCGAAATTCAAGATCGAGATCGAGATTAGATATTCGAGATTCTCGAAAATCCGAGATGAATGTTTCGAAATTTTTTCAAGATCGAGATCGAACTTGCAGAAATCTCATCTCATCTCGTCTCGTGCGCATCTTTATGTGTACACTTACTGATCTTGATGACTGGATGTCTGGTCTTGTTGTTGGACTTGGCTCGCTGGAAGTTATGCTTGGATCTATAGAGGCTAGGTTCAATTCGATGGAGAATCCTAGAAATATGTTAAAGCTCTTTTTTTAAGAATACGTGGTCTTGAGGATGCTATTGCCTCTTCCGGTAGAATGAGCTCGGCTGTTGATAGACTTGCCATGATGACAGACGAGATCTCGAACTGTAGAGCTTTCTTGATGGAAGATTGCTGGCCTTTGGAGGAGTGTTGTGTCGTTCTTGAAGATTCTACCAGGGCGACTGACAGACCTTTTTCATCATCGCCAATAATAAATAGTCTGGAGACTCGCATGAGAAGTTTTGAGCTCTCACAGCGTGACTACAAACTCATTATTTTTGATCTTCCTGCGTCTCGTGGCGAAAATAGTCTGGATCTACTATAGCTTTGATCTCCCATCTGGATCTGTCTTTCGCCGGGCGATATTACTAATCTGATGAAACTGAGTGAGACTGCTTCGTCTAGACCGCTTGTCATTTATATCAATAATCAAAAGAAATTAATTGGCTATAGTCGTAGGCGCGGTTTCATTGCACATGATATTAGAGAATCATTGCCTTCTGACAGAATTTCGGTATACGAGCGATCTATTGCTTCTGAAAGGCTTGCTTTGAAAGAGACTAGAGCTCTCGTCCATTCTTTTAATGTGAAGCATGTCTGGATGCGTCGTGATATAATCTGTTTTAAGACATCTGAATTCTACGCTTCGAAAATATTTATCTTCGGAATCTTTTATCAAGACGGTCGCTGCGATTCCTAATGTGCTTTTATTGTTACCATGCTTGCTGCCGATTTGGTTTCGTTCCTCTGCGGTTCATTCCGACGATATATCGACTCTCTAATATAATAACTATTTCTCTGCTAATGTCCTCTCTTTTCTCTCTTCCTATTTCCTCTCCATCATTATCCTTATTTATTTCTACTACATCCTCTCCCTCTGATAGATTGTCTCTAGTTTCAGTAAATTCCTTATCTAATTTAAACAACTCCTCTGCCATCTAATCTGCCTTTAAATGTGTCACGATCTGACAATTTTCGCATTACTCATATACATATAAGATCTCTTGCGCCTAATTTGGCGTATATAAAAGATTTAATTTGCCTTCGCAAGATTGATACTGGCTCTATCCGAGACGTGACTTCGCGAGAGGAATGATTCTGCTATTTATGCTATTGAAGATTATTTCCTTTTACGTGCTGACAGAGCCTATGGCTCACGGAGTGACGGCGTCGCATTATATAAGTTCATTATCTTATTCATTCATTGATCTACGCTTCTCTCACAAATTCCACTATCGAGATTGTTGCTGCTGTTATACACTTTCGTAAAAAGCAGATAGCGATTTTTTCTGTTTACCTTCTTTTCTGTTATACTCCTCAATTCTGATGCATGTCCTTAAATCGTGTTTGTCTTATGTTTGTTATAGCACAGACTGCATTATTCTCTAGACTCTAATTGAATCCAATTAAATCCAATTAAATCCAAAAAAATTCGCTGTTTAAAATATGCATTCGAATAGAAAAAAAATTTCAATCCATTTTAATCCATTCTCGTTTACTGGATACTCAATTTGAATCGAGCACTCAAAGAAAAATGCCCACAATATCAAAAGACAAAATTATTCCCAGCAAACGAAAATGAATTAAAATGGATTAAAATTTTTTTCTATTCTTCCGAATGCGTATTTTAAATAGCGAATACATTTTTCGGATTTAATTGAATTCAATTAGATTCAATTGAATGCAATTGGATTGAAAAACTGCATTTCCTATTCAAAATTTTGAATTGAACAGTATTCACAATTGTGTTTGTATGTACAAAAAAAGCTAATATTATTTTTAGATTGAAAGACATAGAGATGCTCTATGCAATTCTTATAAATGAATAAAAATGCATTCAGAATTGAAAAGCATTCATTTTAACATTCGTGAATCAATATTTCTAAATCTATTTCAATTCATTTCAATCCATTCTTGTTTGCTAGGTCCTTCTTTATAACGATAGACTACATGTTGCAGAACTAGTGAAGGAAATCTTGGAAGCACTTGGAGATAGAATGTCTTATCTTATTCACCCTATTCACCAGGCGTTATTCCTTCAGATTACTATTTGTTTTTTTTATCAATGCAGCATGGTCCTTCTAAGCAGCACTTTAGTTATTTCGAAGATATCAAAAAATGGCTCGATAACTGAATCTCCTCGAAAAAAATCTGAACTTTTTTACTGCAGAATCCATTTGTTACTCGAAAAGTGAGAAAAAGTTATAGCTTTCGATGGACAATATTGTGAATAAAATATTGTTGCGTGAGCGCGCCTTGGAACGTCGCACCGAAGCGACATCTATAGGTGAGTGAAACACAGCCGCTACTGCATCGAGTTACGTGGCATTCTTTTCCCGCTCTCATAACGCCCCGACACGCAGATACATACAAAGCTTGAGTATTCTTTAAGGCTCCTGAGCCAAGAACTCTGCGTTGACGACATAGAATCAGACGGCGGTCTGGTCTAAAAGCGGTGTGATAACCACATAGCACGAACCCATGTCCATGTGCTCGTCTGCGGCGCGCCGAGAGTGAACGAGACAGAAAGCACCTTCTCATACTAATCATTTGCTTTAAGCGACTGAAAATGCTTTCTCGGCAATTTCGGCCGCTCAAGGGCCCTAGACATCAATACGGGGCAGAGGGCATTCTAAATAACGTATAGAATGTGTCACCAAAATCCAGATAAATCGAACAATTTCATTAATCAAAAATGTTTATAATGAAAACTAAATATTACAAAAAAACCTTTTTATATGACACTTGTAACAGGGGGATCCCTGTAGAGCATAATTATTCGATATATCCCCCATTAGCTTGAATGACGGCCTCTATTCTCGATCTGAAGCATTCGCACGCACGCTGTAATGTAGCGCTATCCATGCCGACGAATGCTGCCTCAATAGCGGTCCTTAATGACGTCACATTGGGATGCCGAGACTTATTTGTGATTCTTTCAACTACGCTCCATACGTAGTAAGGGATTTAAATCTGGGTTGTTGGGAGACCAAAATGGTAAGCGAGACAAGCAACTCGGCTTGTCCTGGTTCAGAGAGCATCTGTCGTATTTTTAATGTGTATGATTTATATCGAAGGTCCTCCTAGGCAATTCGATGCATTGTTGGCTCACTTACATCAATACTAATTTTCGCAACGATTGCTCTGGGTTCCGAAATCAGTGCTTGAGTCCTTTCAACGACTGCGGGGGTCCTCGTGATGCGTTCTTTCGAGTGACTCTTCCTCGCTGGCATACTGAAACCTTTGTTGAACTGTTTTAAACCCGTATATTTTGCCATAACGTTATAAACAGTTGATCTCGGGTATTCAAAAAACCGAATTATTTTCGTTGCTGAGTGCTCAGCACGAAGATCTTCGATGATCACGGCTCATCGATTATATTCCGCATTCGGTTTCAACATCGCGGCCATTTTGAGAATATAACTGTTTACTAAAAGCATCAGGCTTTCTCAGACGCCAATAACAACTTCTGACGGAGGCACAATATAATGGAAAATTTAAATTGAAATTTGTCCGGATTTTGGTGACGCATCCTGTATAAGTTTTAATATTGGGAGTACAAATAAGTTTTCGCCGTTTGCAAAAGACGGCGCCACTAATAAACTACAGTTAAAATTGTTATAAAACGACATATCGTAAGATTGGACATCCGGCAACACCATAACCTTGAAATATTAGCGATTTTGTATTATATATTTTTTTTTGTACGAAAATGTCGAGCCGAATAAGCGTCATTTGCGGGAACTTTTGATTTACTTCTTTAATTTGAAGAAATCTGCAGCTGAGGCTCATAGATTGCTTGTAGAAGCATATGGTGATGCTGCCTTAAAGAGCACATCATATGAATACCAAAAAATTGTATCGATAATTGGATAGCCTCAAAGAATGAAGCGTTCTTCCGACGCGGTATTCACATGCTACCAGAAAGATGGGAAAAAGTGGCTAGCGATGGCCATTACTTTGAATAAAACATTATGTACCGTTCTTTCACAATAAATGCTTAATTTTTGATAAAAACGGCGGAAACTTATTTGTATTCCCAAATTGTAGTAATAATGTATCCCATTCAATAGTATAATGTTAAAACGCAATAGTTTACGAGATATTTAATTTTTCACGATTTTTCATGCGCGTTATATAATACACCTCTTCTTCATAAACTCAAGTAACAAGAATAGATCAGTAGAAGTAAAATTCTACTGGAAAAAAATTATAAAGCAGCATTTCTCTTTACGAAAGTCTTGAAAGGTCATTAGAAAAGAAATGTATATGTTTGAGACTCGAGACTTGTGAAGAAAATATGCGAAAAAAAATCGAATAGTTGCAAAAAGCACGTTTTTCACTTATAAGACAAAAAATATTGATTGTATGAAAAAAAATTGGTATAAAAAAATTTACGTATTTGAAATAACTACAAAATAAGACGTGGAATTAAAATCGATTTATTACAATACTTTAGAAAAAAAAATTTTTAAATACCAAAAAAAGCCTTTTTTTCACTCACTGTTTTTTCACTCTCTGTTTATTGAGATTTAAACGCAAAGCTTTGAAATCTCGTAAAATGTAGCCTTCATAATGATGAATAAGTCTGAAGTATTCATTAGTTTTTGCAAAAAGTCATTTGTTCACTAAAAATCCGTGCGGATAACTTAATTTCTTCATCTTTGAGCAATTTACAGGGACTTTGCTTCTTCAAGGGTTGCATTATCACGTACACTTAATATTGGGAGTACAAATTAATTCGATCCATTTCCCTAAAGATGGCTCCAGCTGTTGTGAATGGTTCATAGTGACAGCTGATTTTGGCGGTTTCAGAGAGGTTAAACATCTGCTAATAATATTCAGTTTATATCCCTTTGAGTTTCATACAAAAATCTTGATTTTTACTGTGTTTGAAATGTCGAATTTTGTGTTAAGCAAGCAGCATTTGCGGGAGATTTTGATTTTCTGCTTTAATTGGAAGAAAAGTGCGGCTGAAGCTCATCGAATGCTTGTCGAAGTTTATGGTGAAACTGCTCCAACTGATAAATCATGTAGGGAATGGTTTCGACGTTTCAAGGATGGAGATTTCAGCGTTGAAGACAAGCCTCGCTCTGGACAGCCAAAAAAATTCGAAGACAAAGAATTAGAGGCATTACTCGAAGAAGATCAGAGTCAAACGCAAGAGGAGCTTGCAGAATCATTGGGGGTAATTCAACAAGCCGTTTCTATACGATTGAGAGGGGAATGATTCAAAAACAAGGAAATTGGATGCCTTATGAACTGAAACCGAGAGACGTTGAAAGGCGATTTTTCATTTGCGAACAGCTGATTCAAAGATAACAGAGAAAAGGTTTTTGTATCGGATTGTGACTGGAGATGAGAAGATATTCTATGGATATTCTATCGACAATCCCAAGAAGAAAAAATACTACACTAAGCCCGGTCAATCGTTGCCATCGATCTCAATATCAATACCACGGTCGAATATTCATAGTTCGAAGATCATGCTCTGTATCTAGTGGGACCAAAAGGGTCTTGTTTACTATGAGCTGTTGAAACCTGGCGATTCCATTACGGGCGATCGGTATCGGCTACAATTGATTCGTTTGAGCCATGCATTGCGAGAAAAACGGCCGGAATACGAGCAAAGATATGATAAAGTTATTCTTCTTCATGACAACGCTCGGCCTCATGTCGCTAAAGTCGTAAAAAAATATTTGGAAATGCTCAAATGGGATGTTTTATCGCATCCGCCGTTACGCGTGTATGAATGTGTATACATACATACATATTTGTGTACATATGTGTGCGTGCGTGCGTGCGTGCATGCGTGTGTGGTGTGTGTGCATGCGTGTGTGTGTGTGTGCGTATTCAGGTGTGTGTACCTATATGTGGAGGAGATATGTGAATGGGTGGATGGAGTGACAGATCAATTTACTATTTAGCTGCGCGGGAGTACTTGGTCCACAGAATCTCGGGTGGATGTTGCTCGATGATGAGGAGACCCGCTCTTCACGCAAGAACGCCAAGAGGACAATCCGGTGAGTGAAGACTAAATAGTCAGATAACAATAGTCTAGAGAACACACAGGATAATTGAACAATGAGATGCGCGACGACCCAAGGGCCTCTGGTTGCACGAACTCACGCGAACTGAAAATTTTTTGTGCAAAATGATTGACGTGAATCGAGTTAGCTGGATTTCCGTACTGATGTGAAGTTAAGTTGATTTCCGTGCTAACGCTCTGCGCTTCCGCGAGACCTCTATTTATACCCCGAAAAAAGAGTATAATGCCCTTTATCTAATGCAATAGTTAGTTGCAATGTCACGCGAAATTTATGATTTTTATTATTGTTCAAATGCATCATTAGAAGGGTTTCGAGAAGAAAAGAAATGATTTACGTTTTTCTTTAAAGAGGCAAGATTGCTCCAGATGGATGACGAATTCTAATCCGCTTGTAGCACAGTTAATAGCAATAGAGGAGAACATAAAAAGGCACATACACTACGATAAGTCCATATTCGTATACATTGTATATCCATCTATGTTCTTTTCATGGTAGTAACTGGTCTTGCATGCAGGGCAACCATTGTCAATCGCGAGTCCGATCTTAGATAATGCCGTGAGAAATATCTATTTTATGATTTTTTAAGAACGTGGTGCCTGTTTTCTTAAGATGAAATCGTCGGTTAGTCTGGGATGATAAAGCTTGGATTTTTATTATTGCGTAATTTCGGTGCATTTATAATTTTGCATTTATCTTTTGCAATCTTGTCACTTTTCGGGCCTGCATTAAAATTGTTATTCCTTCCGGGTTGACGTTTACGAATTTTCGCGGAGCGAAATTGTTGTCCTTCTTTTCAGTTATGTCAGGCCGTTATCAGAGGCCTATGATTCTCCACTTGAGTTATAAGCGTTAACCATAGTCGCGACATGAAGCCGATTTTTTCGAAAGAAAAGAATCGTAGCATCTATAGGACATAACATTACTAATAAATCGAAAAAAATAAAAATTTAAGAAAGAAAAAATTTTCTAAACTAAAAGTTTCATGGTTACAATTCGAAATTTTTTTAACAGCAAATGCAATTCTTCCTTGACAAATTTTGTGCTGATAATTCCGTATATTTAATTGTCCGTATATTTAATTAAACACTTTTTACAGAATATTAAATAAAGAAACATAGCTAATGTGATTTAAATTTGTTAATCAGACATGCACTCAAAATGATTTTTTTTAGTAATAAACTGAAAAAATAAAAATTCAAGAAACAAAAAACTAAAAATTTTATATAGTTACAATTACTTTGCGAAATATTTGGTTAAATTATTTGTTTATATCACGTTTATATCACGTTTATATCACACATTAAATTTAGTAAATTTTAACATACGAAATCAAATACTCGCGAATCGAGCGGACCGATCTTCTCGACTCGCACGCCGGCTTCCTTCCAGGATTATTTTGTTTAAAATCTTTTTTTTTTTTTAAATAAATGTTTAAAACATATTTTAAACATCAAATTAAATTAAACATGCTTTTTTTAAAACAATTAAAAACAAATATTTAAAACGTTATTTTTTAAAATGTATTTTTAATATTATTTAATAGAGGAAAAGGTGATACTCCAGTTACATTTTACACAATAACTTGGTTTACTTGAATAGTGAATATTTAAATTTAAAACTTGACAATTACATTCATTAAAATGTTGAATTGATTCAAAATATTACGAAATATTTATTATTTAGGACACTATTAATAAAAATGTGACAACATTGCATAATGGCGAATCGAAAAGAAACATGGATAATGGCCTTCCATATATAAATAATCTTAAAAAATTAGTTTCGTTTAAAAAACAATAGTTTGATTATAAAATTAACAAAAAAGTAAAGTGTATTGTAGAATAATATATGCATGTATGCAAATGTATATACATACATATGTATACATATAATTTTGTATACAGGGTATTTGGAAAATAATGATAAATCTTTCGCATAGAGGCAGAATGAACTAAACTGAGAAGAAAAATCCTCTATCATTTTGCAATTTTCACAATAATTAATAAGATATTAATTGCTAAAATTGCTGAAAATTGGTCTTTAATAATTTTTTACTCAAATACTATCAACTTTAATATTTAATAAAAAAAAACTGCAAGAAACAACAATTGTTAATTTTTTTTTTAATAGAGCTCTAAAAATTTTTTTAGAATTTTTTCAGAATTTTTTAATACCGTATTTTCTTATATTGGTAAAAATGAGAAAATATTCTAAAAAGTTGATAAAAAAATTTTGTAGAATTTGTTACGTCCAAGCTCCGCATGCACGGAGCTGAGGGAGTGAAACAATAGGAACCGAATTATTAGACCGATTTGGTCGTGTCCAAGTTTCGATCCGCAAGAGCCGTGGGGAAGGACCGACATAAATCAGGAGGCACTTCGTTTCGTCCTGTGGCTCCTAACGAGACGGAGTCGAACGGAGAACGAAATGGAAACCTCAACTCGTGCTCCGCTAAATGAACACGAGTTGGACACGTACTTTTAATATAAAGGATCCAAATTGAGTCAGTGTGCCGAGAGGGCGCACTTTAATGCCAGATGTGCCGGTATGTCCGTATAACCTTTTGGTCAACTGGAACTTAATTCAAGTGACTGGGGAGAGGGCGAAGTGCAACCAGGAGAGCTTACAATGAATACAAGGAGAGTTGTCAAATTAACAAAAGAGGGTTTAATTTAACAGTATTATAATTGAAGCAATATTTGGTGATACATTTTCCTAGGGTATAAAAATATAATTTTTTGGTTCTTTATTCTGTAATGTGTTTGTGTATAGATTTATGTTGTGTGAATATGGGTGTATCTTCTGACAGAAAAGAGGAGAGAGATGAAATAAAAAAGGGAGGAGGATCATAAGGGAGGAAGATAGTCGTGGAAAGGGGAATGAGAGAGGAACCGGGAACGGAAAAGGGATAATCGACTCCTTTGATTCGGACCACAACTCGGTTGGCAGAAATAGGTGTAAAAAGGTTGTAAAAAATTAATTCATTAACATTATGGAAAAGAAAGGGAACGAAATTGAAAGGAGTATAATCATTAATGATAAGATCGGTGTCGGTAGAAAGAAAAGAATCACTGGATAAGAGAGTAATTCACGTAAAGGCGAAGGAGTGAGGGAAAAAATGGGGGAGAAGTCATCTGGGAGAAAATTAATTGTAAGGTCTTCACAACATGCGAAGAAGGAGAATATAGAATATCAAATCTGGGGTGAATGATGGCAACTCGAGATGATTTCTGGTTTGCTCAGCCGGATATTCTTCATATGTACTAATGTTAAGCGAGCGGGCACAAACTACCGGTTGAATAATCCGCGTGTGGCAGGGAGGAATGTTATCACGAGAACGCATTGCAATATTTCCTCCTTTTTAATTTTCTATTACAAGGAAATTAGAGTAGGTAAAGAACAATAAAATGAAATATGAGACAGTGTGAGAAAGATGAAAGGGACAGGAGAAGATGAAATGGAGACTTACTATTGGTTGAAGAAGCTCGATAGAATGAAGCGAAGGAGCCTTGCCGGCAGATTCTGATGGTTGCGACCAGATGTTCGAATTCGATGTCTTCCTCCAACACTGACTATAAATTTATTAATTTAGATAGCAAGTGCGCGAATTAAACAGAATTTCTCTCGCACTAATTCTGAATAGTCAAGTGTTGGCCGGAAAAAGAAAAATTAGAACTTCAGATCGCTACGTCCGTCTCCTAGAAAGAAATTGAAAAAAGTATTGAGTCCCGCGGAACCGGGCTTTTTATAGTAATCGAAATAAAACATTAACAGCATACTTGGGAGATAAATCCGTTAATTAGGTGGTGAAACCTATTTCTTGCTTTCTAATTGGTCAAGAGAAAAGGACATTAACCGGTAGATAGATCCGTTAATTAGGTTGTGGAACCTATTTCTTGCTTTCTAATTGATCAAGAGTGGAAAAGGACATTGACTGGAATCTATAGCGTGTGGAAGTGTCATCCTTAATTTTACGATCTTAAAATTTATGAGAAAACCGCGCGTGCAGTTCGTCGAGGAAACGCACGTGTAGCGAGACCACTAAATTCCACTTCCTAAACGTCGCGTGTCTTAAATTTTATGATCATGAACTCGTAAGAATCATTCGCCACTTGAAAAAATATTTGGCTTACGCCGGTCTTACGCTTTCAATGACATATTTATTATTATTTTAGCTGCAGTGTCGAGAGGCATAAACTTGGTGTCTTTTTGATCCCGCCGCTTGTGCACGTGCACCGATTTCTAGTTTATTTCGGAGCGACGTTTACGAGGAGATACTGGATTCTTCGTTTTAATATTTAGTATGGAAAAGAAAATTTTCAATCTTCTCTAGGCTATAATGCTCAACTTGTCCGTTATTCGTAGCTGTCTTTTTATTTTAACGAATTCCAGATCTTCACGAAAGAAAAGCATCGTGGAAGTCCACTGGACGTAACAAGTTCTATGAGAAGAAAATTAATAATTTTTATCTTTTGCAGTTTTTCTATAAAATTGATAGTATTTGAATAAAAATTATTAAAAACCGAAATTTTCATCAATTTTTAGCAATTAATATCTTGTTGTTATATAATAACTATTACGAAAATTGCAAATGGTAGAGTTTTCTTCTCAGTTTAGTCCATTCTGCTCCTATGCGAAAGATTTATGTTCCAAATACCCTGTATATAAGCAGCTTGACAGCCCATAAAAATCTATAATAACATAAATTATAGATTAATATTAGAACTACAATTAATATTACAACTACAATTGGTTCAAGAAATAATTATTTTGAAATATTTGAAAAATTTCAAAAAAGAAGTCGTGAGTAATCAACACGCATAAAGGATCACATTAGCAAAATGCCATGTTTAAATTTGTATAACTTAAAATATATATAGTCATAAAATGTTAAATAGCACACAACACATTCAAATATACATATATTTATGTGATAATTTCAAATTTAAGAAAAATGAGGAAGTAGGTGTAATTAAATGATAAAAAAATGTACCTCAGAAACGTTTCAAAATACTTAAAAATAAAAATGCGTTATAATAAAATATAATAAATATATGTTTAAAAGCTGTTTTTTTTTATTTTAAACATGATTTTTGTCTAAAGTTGTTTAAAACATATATAAAACATTAAAAACATGTTTTAAACAAAAAAAACTAAATGTTTTGTTTTTTTAACCCTGCTTCCCTCACTCCGACCGGCGCACTGCCTCGCTCGCGTTCTGCAACTTTCCAATGATTTTAAACAAACTTTTTCAGTAGCAAAAAATTCGAGAATTTTTCAACAGCAAATTCAATTCTTCCTTGACAAATTGGTACCAGAAGGAACTCTTTAAGCTTAAAAACTAGAGCCACAGTGATTTTTTGAAAAAAAATTATTATTTTGGCTCCTAATAATCGGAGAGTAATCTTTTTTTTTTAAATTCGTAGAAAAATATCAGATTTCGAATGCTTCACACAATTATTTGATATGATGCATATTAATGAAATTATTTCCATTTTTTTGTACGGAAAAAGATATGGCGTTTTTTTGAAGGCGTTTTATAATAGTTTAACTGCAAAAAATCGTTTTGTTATTAAGTGTACATGATATTAGTATTACAACATACAATTCTTGAAGAAGAAAAATCATCTCTAAATTATGCGATTGCTCAAAGATGAAGAAATTAAGTTTTCCCCAGACAGGTTTTTAGTGAACAAAACAAATGACTTTTTGTAAAAACTAATGAACATTTCAGGCTTGTTCAGGGCTAAATTTGTTCGTCATTATGAGGGCTACATTTTATGAGAATTTCAAACTTTGCGTTTAAATCTAAATGAACAGAGAGCGAGTGAAAAAAAGGGCTTTTTCATCAAAAGATTTTTATTTTTTTTCTACTGAATAGAATAATAGATCGATTTTAATGTTCCACGTCTCATTTTATAATTATTTCGAACACGTACATTTTTTTATATCAATTTTTTTTCAATCAATATTTTTCGTTTTATAAGTGAAGAATACTTTTTGCAACTATTCGATTTTTTTTCGCGTATTTTCTTCACAAATCTCGAGTCTCGAACATATACATTTCTTTTCTAATGGCTTTTCGAGAAAACTCGTGAAAAGAAATGCTGGTTTATAATTTTTTTCCGGTAAAATTCTATTTCTATTCTTACTACTCAAGTTTATGAATGGGAAGATTATATATTATATAACGCGCAAAATCGTAAACAATTAAATATCTCGTAAACTATTGCGTTTTAACATGATTTATATTATTCTGGATTAAGAGAAGAGATATCCTATTACTATAATTTATTAAAACTTATATGTTATTTAGAATTCCTTCCGCTCCTTATTAATGCCTAGGCCGCCGAGCAGCCGAGATTGTTGAGAAAGCAATTTTCGATCGTTTGAAATAAGCAACTAGTGTGAGAAAGAGTTCGCTGTTTCGTCCACTCTCGGCGCCCATAGGCGAGCACACGAACATGGGCTCGTGCTTGTTTGTGTGTTACAGCACCGAATCATGATAAATGGAAACTTATAGGCATGGAAAAACAATGTTTTGACAATGAAATTTATGTTACATGCCATTTCGTTATTATTTGCTTAATTGTGAAAATGACTTATCTCGTACTTATCAAAGTCCTAATTATCAATAAAAAATTATGTTTGAATTTTATATGTAAAAGCTTATATTTTACTCGTTTCAACAGCTATCGGATCATATATTTCTGCCCAAATATAGGCTCACTTTATGTGCCTATTACGATCATTTACTACTCAAGGGACGAAAGGACAGTTTTCATCAATTTTTACAAGTATTTTAGAGTTAAATTTCGTCATTTTATTTTATCCAAATTGTCTTTATTTAAAAATGACACGCAGTATAAATTAATATCGCGTATCATTCTTCGCTTCTGACGTCACGATTCCAATATGACCGCGACTGGTCAGGAATCTTAACCGGACGTACTTCATGGATGATGTATCACCATCACAACAAATATCAGATACTTTTTGTATCTGATAATACTTTTTTGATGAAATTATCATATGTTTGTAGCAAAAAACAGCGAGAATTAATTCTAGCCTAATAAATCTTTTGAATCCATGAGACTCATGCATAGGAATATGCGATCTCCATTAATTTAATCGATCTCTGAATCAATCTTGAATCACATTCTGAATGAATCTATTGATTCAAATTTTTTTAATAATATCCCAATGAGATATGACAATGGAATATATATCAAATCGATTTGATATTTTCAGCGTCGATATTGATTCCATTGTCATTTTTCATTGATATTGTATAAACAAAACAAAAACAATTAAAACACGATTTTGATTTGCCTACGACTAAATAAAATAATTTTAATTTAAAAATCTAAATTTAAATTAACATCTGTAATTCTGACGTAAATCAACTACTGATGTAAAATTAGAAATATCGTATATAAATTCGTTAAATTCGGTTTTATAACAACTATCAATTGATGTTATAAATTAGAATTTAATTCTCATTTATACATTTTATCAGTAATAATTACTAGTTGTAAGTAGGTATACTAGACGGATTCTAACTCTGGTGCTCTGAGGAGGGTGCGGAGCGCGGGAGATACTCGTGGACGCGGGGAGGAAGAGAGGAAGAAGGCGCGGAAAAATCCCAGCGCTATCGATGTTTACCGATATAATGATACATGCCGCCATGTTGTGACGTCACGTCATTCGGGATGTCGCCGCCGTCGCCACCACCACTGCCATCGTCGTCACCGCGGACTTCGCGTTCATCCCAAAATGTGTCACGGATCGCCGCCGTCACGCTATTTCATATTACTTACTTCTTTTTCTCAGTATGTTGCCGTCTTCTCTTATCTCCCTTTTTTTATTTTCGCACCCAAAAACCATGTTCTGATGATGATATCATCAATGCGATTTGATATAAATGCGATGTTGCCAAATAGTATACATGTCACGTGACCAGATTTTTCACGAACATTTGACATAGTACATGTCACAACATATTCTAGCGGTGACATCATCATCAATGTAATGTGATACAAATATCACGTGACCAAGTAAATGATATAAAATAAGGAGATTAATTTTAACCTCTGAATTGCTCACGTTTATTTCCATACTTGTTATTCATTTTTTTTCTTACAATGGATAGGCATGGATAGGTCGGAAAGTAAAGAAAGTACATATAGTGATGTAAATGAAAAATTTTTTATTCATATATTATTATATCGTTTTTTTTTGTATGTATTAAAAACTAAAGCCAATAGCTCGCAATCGACGAGCTGATGCTTGTTAAAGATCACTATCGCGTATAGCGTCTTCGGACGCAATATTGGAGAATCGCGTATACTCGACATCGATTGTATCGACGAGTCTAATCATTCGAACATTACATCGATACATCCGTCAAATGCAAACATATGTCATAGCGTCGTTTCGTCATTGTAATGCATACGTACGAAAAATCGAAACATACGAGCATGCAAACTCTGAAACGGTTAGCAGTCCAACATTTATAAAATTATATTCGTTTCGCAGCATTTTGTAAATATTCCATCACTGCTCGTAGAGGCCTTCCACGTTTCAAGAGACAGCGACAATTCATGTCCACGATGGTCTTCCAGGGCGATCTCCACGTAACTCGGTGGACCAACATTGATTCCAATTTACAAAAATTTATAGGCCGTAATCGTCAGATCGTAATCAGTAAACGCACCGCACGATGCTCCATGCTATGTACGTACATAATGTTAAAAAACATTTCTTTTGTGTATAGAAACTTTTGTGTGTTGAAACTTACATGTTACTGCAGTTCTTCTTCGTTTCGTACGATGCGTTGTCTTTAGCGAAGTACGTTTTCGTACAAGCGGTATCGCAAGACTGATTGCATCCGCGTAACTTATGATGTATATGGTAAAATTTCTAGAATCGAAGAGGGGGTAACCCCTCTCCTCTTTCCAAGAACTGTGAATATATCGCGACATGTTTTATCGCGTTTTTTCTACGTATTTTTTTTGTTTGTGAGTTTGTCAATGTTTATATTTCATGATTTATATTTCGATGGCATTGATGATGTTGATGAGCACGTTGGCGACTTTGATGCTTTTTTCCCAAGACATTCCCAATATTTTCTTTTTCTTTCGATAATGGACTTGGCGGACTTGGCAACAAGAAAGTATCCTTTTTCGCTCGTAACTGAAGCTTACGATTGAATGAAAAATTGAATGAAAAAGTTTTATACATTACCTACTATCTTGATCAAAAAGTTCCCGGAATTTATTCAGAAAATTCAAAATACAAGTTTAAAATACAATTTTATTCATCAAAAGTGATATTGTCCCCTTCAAAGTACTCCCCATCGATTGCAACGCACTTATGCCAGCGCTTGATCCAGCTCTCGAAACATTTCTGGAACTCTATTGTCGGTATAGCCATCAGAGCCGTCTTTGATTTTTCCATTACCTCCTTTCGGCTGTTAAAACGTGTTCCCCGTAATGGTGTTTTCATGCCACTCATAAGCGGTTGTTTTCTTTAGAGTATCACCGAAACAGTTTTCCAACATTTCCGAAGTTTTCACACCATTGAATCCATTTTTAACGCAAATTTAATACAAACTCGTTGTTGCAAATTCAACTCCATTTTTAAAACTGTAAAAAATCGAAAATACGTGCAGAAGTAGGTATACTCAAGACGGCGTAACTTTTACAAATGTCAAGCTATGGTGATAAAATTTGGTGGGAATGTCAATGATAGATGTGGCAACCTAACCAAAAAACAGAACTCAAATCAGCTGACTCAGAACATCACCTGGTGGTAATTCTGGGAACTTTTTGATCAAGGTGGTATATACATTGCATATATATATATATATATATATATACTGCCACATCGGACATGTCGCGACTTGTTTAACAGAAGCATTGATGTTTTCGGATACATACGTTCATACAAATACGTTAATACATATTACATTCATATGTTTATATTTATATACGATCATACATACAAATATATGTATTACAAAGAAAGGGAAAAAGAAATACGTAATAAATACGTTAACGTACTTTTATTTTAAAAATTCTTTTGTTATACCAGTTATATATTTCCAATACATTTTGCAACGCAAAATTCTTAACATATAACATATCTACATCGCATAGTATTAGCAACATCCAGATTAAAGATTCCATGTCTTTGTAAATTGCATCCAAGATCTCGATGTACGTTCTCGCTCCAGAAGCAAGTTCCACAGCCACTCATTTCTCGTTCCTAACATACACGATAGCATACATCATCTTTAAATACAGTCGCCATGATCAGGCGTTTCGCCTCGTTGTACAGGACCATCCCGTCCTCCCATCGCATGGTGATAAGCACTCAACCAGGAAGCACAAGACCTTTCGGATCTTATCAAAAATTTCCATGACACCAGAAAACTCGTAAAAATGTAATGCGTGAAAACAATCCCCTGTTTCACCATTGCTTCCTTCATAATAAATTTCTTGATGAATCCTTGCAAATCCACGAATGTTGGCACGGGCATCGAGAAGACTGCAGTCTTCTCAGTCGATTGCGGCGTACCGTAGATTTTATGTCGAAGGTGCACTTAGGTGATTTTGCGCCCAACATCAGTCAATGAATTATACTGAATCACGCGATCGTGTATGATGAGACAATAGGCTGTTGTATTTGCGGACACGTTCTTATATTCAAAGTCTAATCGCACGTCCACGATGTTACTCTTGACCGAGTCATTCTATCGAGAGCAATCGATGATCACGAACGGCTATTACATAAAAAAATTATAAAAGTGAGATTCGGCTCGTATTCGTAGTAGCTCTTGCAGAATCGCATACAAGTTGTACAGAATCGCACATCTGTTTTTATCAAAATCCAGATTCAAATCATCGTACGGATAACATTCCGAATTCACATAGAGTTTCGCATTGGTTAATTTGCAGTCGTCGAATCGATTTATATCCTCAGACATGATGTTTTTTCGACCTGTTTGCATAGCGAAAATGATGTAGCGCGGCTTCTCGAGTTGAATATTCTTGATGATCAACGAATGCTTGGTTGTGTTCTGCGAGCACTCGTACAGATCCCACGAGCGAAAAGCCATGCTCAGATATCGTCCACTCTTCAAAACGCGCAGCGTCGACAGCTTATTTATGAACATGAAATTCGTGCTGCAACCGCTGACGATACGCGTTACGAACTGTGACGCGAAATCGCGAATGATGGGAGGCAGCGCGGAGAAGCGCAAGCACGGCGAAGTACTATACGCGCAATAATTTGCGACCCGTCTAATTGCAGTAAAACCAAGCTTTTCATAAGCTTGCTCAAGAGGTCGAACGGTGTACGTTTCGAGAAACGTGTATATCTATTCGAAATCGCTGCAATAGTTAAAGTATTGATATCTCGAAAATTTATTTACTTCTATTGACGAAATCAGTTATTCCAACAACAGTGACGTCGTTTTACCGAGCGAGGCACGTCCAAATTCTACTTTTATCTTTGATGGTATGCGACAAGCAGGATGCGATGAGAGAATATTTTTCGATAGGCTGCCACGCGAACGTTAACGGCTTTTATCAGACATACGCGAGAATACCTACACATCTGATACGCGACAACGCGAATCTGCTAATTCTGTCAAACAGGACGATACCAACTTGAAACACGGTTACGATCATGAATACTGACATGTTGTACAACGAATTTTGTTTGTTATGTCACGACTGATGGCAACAAAAATATAGATTTTTAGTGATAGACAAGGACATTGCGCTTAAAGACGGAAGATACAAAAAAGGATTTAACAAGTTTGCGATAACAGGACTAGTCGTCATCGATTCTTCGCCAGAGACGAACATGTCTGATATCCGCGAGCGTGAAAAAAACGTGAGGAAGATCGAGAAGATGAACGAGTCGATTCGCAAGAAATCACGCTCTGAAGAATCGCCCGTAGAATCGAGGAAGGACAGGCATTTAAGCCTATTATCAAACCGCTGCAACAGATCGTTGACAGCCCCGGCGCGATAAAGAAACAGTCGCACGCAGCATGATGACGCAGTATCTGCCCCTAAACGTGAGAAGAAAGAAGGGATGAAGGAGGAGGAGGGGGAGGGGAAAGGAGGAGAAGGAGGAAAAGGGAGAGAAAACGAGCGAGACGTTCGAACGTTTCTCGACTCCGAGTAAATCCGATAATCGATCGCACGATCGTGTACAGCCAATAACCTCCACTCCGCGTATGACGATCGATATAGTCGGAGAACATTTTCGAAACGATAGATGACTCGCTAGCAACGAAGATTCAAAATCAGTTGCAAACGTGGAAGATCGAGAGACGTTTCAAGCCGGCTTGAGCCCGCTGGGTCAAAAGTACGTCGAGGCTGTCCTGAGGGGAGCGCGAGATAAACAGAAGAGCGGTATAGATGTGATTATGTGTACGGCTTACCTACAAGGTTTACCTACAAGGATGGATTGATGTTTGGCAATAAACGTTTCAGTGTATAGATGATGCGGATGACATAATTATTGATGACATACGTGACGCCAGTACATCAGTTTTTACGAGTTAATTTTCAAGAGAATTTCCGACGATCTCCTCTACACAGAAGACGATGTGATCAAGTACAAGAACAAGTTGCTGGCGCACACAAACATAAGCATCATTCGCAGGGCCGATTATTGAGTAACAGAGGATACAAGTACAAATACGTAATCGCGCCGTTGAAGTCGATCACACCCAAGAAACAGAAAAAGAAATCTGGAAAGGGATTACCTCACGCAATGACATTGAACAATGCGATCGATTACGTTCACTGAGACGATCCCAACTGATGGATCGTCTACGATTGCTCAAGGCTTATGACGCTTCGTACCAAGCGAGCAACAACGCTCATGACGAGTTGCTATCGATCATCGAGGAACTTCGCAAAGCCGGTCTTATTATAAATTAAATCGCGTATAGACGAAATGAGTCAGTCGAGTGGCGTCAACGAGAAAAAATACTTTTACTCTGTGTATTAAATCATGAAAAAGAGAGCTAGTGAAAAGAGAAAAATTAGCTCTGAGAGATGTCGATTTGTCGAGGAATTGCACGCTCCGGCGAAGAAATTTTCTGTGAAGGCGATAGTTCAAGGATACGACGATTTGACAGGCTGATATCGTTGAGATGCGCCCGTACTCGAGCTTCAACAGAGGCCATTACCACTACATCGTCATCGGACGGTGAGTATGTAGTGGTAATGGTATGCGTGGACCGTATCGCTCAAGAGTAAAGGTAGAAGTGAGATAGCTGATGCTACCGCTGAGATAATTCGAGCGAATGAAAGATATCCTAAAAATTTACAAATGGATATGGGAAAAGAGTTTTACAACGCCAATGTGCAGAAAATTAAAAAAAAACGTTAATCACGACGTTAATCACTATTCTACATTGAATATTCGATTGAAAACGTAGTGGTCGAGCAGTTCAATCGCACACTCAAAAACGACATGTGGAAGATGTTTACACTCATGGCAATTACAAGTGGGTCGATGAACTGCCGCGTTTCGTTTCAGATTACAACGCGCGCAAGCATCACACTATCGGCATGCGACCCGTCGACGTAATCCCGCGATCGCCGAAACTCTTGGACACGATATACAGCGCGATAAAAATCACTAGTCCGACAAAATTCAAAGTGGACGATTCAGTACGCGTAAGCAAGTACAAGATGATTTTCGAGAAAGGTTACACGCCAAATTGGACCACCGAGGTGTTTATGGTCGTTAAGATGCAGAGTACCAATCATGTAACCTATCTACTCGAGGACTATCGCGGAAAGTCCGTTGCTGAAGCGTTCTATGAGTATGAGTTGCATCGCGCTCATCCAGACGTGTATTTCGTGTACTGTGCAGGAAGGGAGACAAGATGTACATCAAGTAGCTGGGATTCGATGGATCGTATAATTTATGGATACACAAAAACAATGTCATTTGATAAAATTTTGATTCGTGTATTTTTTTTTCATATATGTATATATATATATATATATATATATATATATATATATATATATATATATATNTATATATATANATATATATATATATAT
>NW_012130131.1:582561-599372 GCF_000143395.1 Atta cephalotes
CCTCTTGCGTTTGACTCTGATCTTCTTCGAGTAATGCCTCTAATTCTTTGTCTTCGAATTTTTTTTGGTCTGTCCAGAGCGAGGCTTGTCTTCAACGCTGAAATCTCCATCCTTGAAACGTCGAAACCATTCCCTACATGATTTATCAGTTGGAGCAGTGTCACCATAAACTTCGACAAGCATTCGATGAGCTTCAGCTGACTTTTCTTCCAATTAAAGCAGAAAATCAAAATCTCCTGCAAATGCTGCTTCCTTAACACAAAATTCGACATTTCAAACACAGTAAAAATCAAGATTTTTGAAACTCAAAGCGATATAAACTGAATATTATTAGCAGATGTTTAACCTCTCTGAAACTCTCAAAATCAGCTGTCACTATGAATCATTCACAACAGCTGGAGCCATCTTTAGAGAAACGGACCGAATTAATTTGTATTCCCAATAATACGTATAAATAATAAAAATATGGGATACATAAAGTGTAAATTAAAATATTATTATACAAATGTTAAAAACATATGATATTATATAAAAGTACAATAATCATAATACATAATAAGTGCTATTACATAAAACATACTAATAATATTTGTATAAATGTAAAAAAAAGTATATTACAATAGTTACAATAGTTATATATATTACAATAGTTATACATAATAGCAACATATACTACATATAATACATATATATTACAAGGTATCCACCAATGTCCTCACGGTCCTCCATCGAATGCGGTACGACGTATCGTTTGTCATCGTATGGATTCAAAGCGATTTTCGATTCGGATATCGTGATCTAACACCTCGTGTAATTTAGATCGTATATACATGACTGATGGCGAGTCATGGTGATCTCTTCGTTCAAACATCGCGTAATCGTTGAATGTTATCGTTCGCGCTACGACGTTATTCTTTATGCCTTTCACCTTTTTAGTGTCCTTCTTACCGTCCATCTTCTCACCGTACATCTTCGCTCTGAATTCAACGAATTCGGTCGTATCGTTATTCTCATCCTTCATCAAGCCGGATCTTTTTTATTCGCAAGAGGGTATCATACACGTTGTGCGGATACATTGCTCGTGTCGAATCTAGTGATATCGCGTCTTCATAGTCTATTTCATAATCTCATAAGCATCGTCTATGTGATAAATGAGACTATCCGTGTTGATGTACATGATCTTACATTTGTCGTGATACATCAGTGACATGTACTCGTGATGAAATTCGTACAAGTAGACTTTCACTTATATCGAGTATGCATATACCCACGTAAATCGAACTTGTCGAACTTCATCCCGAGCGCACATTTCGATGGCGATTAAATTCTCCACAAAGCTGTAGCTGTGGAAATTCGGTTTCGCGAATGGGATGGATAATACGACATTGCCGCGCCGTATTATCCCATTTTATTAATTTTATTAATTTTTATTAATTTTATTAATTTTACATCAACATGGTTGCGCACATTCTCCATAATTTTGTCAAATACGCGTTGTTCATTAGTTTATACAAATTTTTTTCGAAATCGTTTTTCGCGCGCCTTCTAAATGTATTGAGTTCAATATAATTCACGGAGATTGAACGAATTGTAGTATTCAGTGGATCTTTGTTACGCGAAGACCGTGAGGAGTACATTACTGCAGATTGCGGTAGTGAATGTCGTAATCTCTGCTTATCGTACAACTAGAAGTTTATCTTCGCGCTTGTCGGACGGTTTATCATGCGTTGGACAGAAAAATAGGTCAGTGTGTCAGTCGTGTAGATGCTGCGGATACTCGAGATCGACCTCGAGAATATAATCGATGGATGAATCCGGAGTGATCGCACTCACGTCAAAGCATCGCTTTCGCAGCATCTTTGACCATCGAAATTCGGCGTATGGCAAAGGTTGACACATCGCCCATCCGTACAGATTATTCACGTCGTAATACATAAGTACGACGACGGTTTCGATGGATCGAACACATGTATTTGTTATTAGCCTGCACGTATTTACTGGAATATTGACTGAGATCGCCGCGTATACTGCGCTGGATGAACATGATCATATCGATGTCGATGAGCAACTCGAATCTTACGCGCATATGTTTCAGCATGGCGTCCCACGTGAAATCTGGCAGTATAATAATGCGCGGGATCGAGACAGTAACTCGCGACTATTAACGCAACTATTGCGGAAATTTTCAAAAATGTCGGCTAATAACATCAGTACATTTTCAAGTACAAGTCTATACTCGCCGAGCGGATAGAAAATCGCTGCCATACATTCACGGCGTAAGCATAATCGCTCTCGGATATTGTATCGCCTGTCAACGAACTGAAAAATAATTCGCGCAGTAGTAAACGCATATCCTGCAATTTTTCGACGCAGTCAGTGTATACAAAGACATCTTTTCGTGTGAGTAATTCAAATTCTTCGTCTGATAATTGGAAATTTGGAATGTACAATTTTTAATTTATCTTTGTCGAAATACGACGCCAATTTATTGAGGTTCGTACTTAGAAATTTGAAAGAATCAATGAACCTTAATTTTTCTGAAAATTCTTTTCATTTTTGTCTTTGGTGCTATCGACATATGAAACGAAATATATTTTTCTTTAATTATCGGTAGTACATCTATATGGTATGATCATCGCGATAGCAATTTCTTTAATTATAAAATGCGCGTCGTAGCGATAAATTATGAAATATGATCGAAATATAAAACTAATTTTAATAATTTAAGCTACAATGCGCTGAACCGCAGTATTTACCGGTGAGATGATAATGATCGCGGATTCGCGTATCGGCGCGAATGGTTTCTCGCAGATGTGACAACGTGTCGCGCTACGGTACGCCGGATGATATGCTGTTTAGACGCTTGGGTACGTTAGCGGATACGATATTTTTCATGCAATGCGCCAAATCGTTGAGTTGTCGCGCGAACTACGCTGTCTTCATCACGACGAAAGTGATACGATGGTAATGTGTCGTCGTACGCGCATTGCACGTAGTAGCCTATACTAAATGCTTCATGCTGTTGACAACGCGTATCAATCTTCCTTATTGAGTTCCGTCTTGCATAAAACGCTCAGATCGTAGACGATGAACGGCACTTATTTTCGGTTGTTATAGTTGCCGAATTCGAGCCACCTGTCGTTCTCGCTCGACAGTCGGATGGCGCAGTTTTGTATGCGCGATTTTGAATGCGGAATGGCGGCGGCGGCGACGGCGGCGGCGGCGGTCTCCAATACGTTACATCAGTATGATTATATCGGTAAACATCAATAGCACCGGGACTTCCTTGCGCCTTCCCCCTCCCTCCCTCCAAGTACCCTCGTGTCTTCTCCCCCGCGCTCACGAGTATCCACCGTACCCCGCGCCCCTCAAAGAACCCGAGTTAGAATCCGCCTAATATACCTACTCTTGTAATTACAGATATTGTTAAACCCAATTAATGTATGTTAACCGGTAACGTGTAAACATAAACAGTATAGGCACAGTAATGATATTACAACTATAGAACACGACATATAGAATTAATTATATAGAATTAATAGATAATAGAATTAATTTTCAATAAATTGATAGAAATCTAAATGAAAATATTAAATCTTTTATTGTATATATTATAAAACGTATTGTTGAATAATGCAATAAAAATACAATAATAACTATTGCGTAAAAATATATGACTTTTTATATGTATATATTAGATAATTAGATAAAATATTGGGAAAAAAGTTCGTGGCGTTTTTTAATGCTATCTAACGAGAAAAACGTCACGAACTTTTTCCCATACCTAATATATATATATATATATATATATATATTAATGTACAACTTTGCTTCCGCCGTTTTCCTATAAATGGTTTTAGCGGTAAGTGGTGATCGAAATAAATAGATCATAGACGTCATACAATAAACTTGGGCATCTGTCAACATAACCCCATAGAAACATTAGTCGATTTGTGTCTGCATCATAAAGTTATTCTCGATTGAAAATGTCAGTCTACGAGCCAAATTCTCGTCATTTGCGGGAGGTTTTAATTTTTTGCTTTAATATGAAGAAATTTGCGACTGAGGCTCATCGAATGCTCTCAAATACTTATGGTGAGGCCGCTATTAGTGAAAGAACGTGTCATGAGTGATTTCAACGCTTCAAGAACGGTGATTTTTGACGTCCAAGGTCATGCTCTGTATTTGGTGGAACCAGCTCGGCGAAGTGTATTATGAACTGTTAAAACCGACTGAAACAATCACAGGCGATCGGTATCGAACGCATGATGCGTTTGAGCCGAGCATTGAAAGACAAATGGCCGCAATACAACGAGAGACACGATAAAGTGATTTTGCAGCATGACAATGCTCGACTCCATATTGCGAAAGTAGTCAAGACATATTTGGAAACGTTGAAATGGGAAGTCCTACCCCACCCGCCGTATTCGCCAGACGTTGCTCCCTCTGACTATCACTTGTTCGATCAATGGCACACGGCCTGGCTGACCAGCACTTCCGGTCTTATGAAGAAGTAAAAAATTGGATCGATTCGTGGATAGCCTCAAAAGATGACCAGTTTTTTCGATGCGGGATTCGTACGCTATCCGAAAGATGGGAGAAAGTAGCGATGGACAATACTTTGAATCATAAATGTATAACCAGTTTTTTACAATAAAGTCTCGAATTTCGGAAAAAAAACGGCGGAAGCAAAGTTGTACACCTATAATAATATATTCGAATTTGATTTACCCTTCTATATTCTTGATATTTTTGTTATTTAAGAGAGTTCTTTAATTTAATTGTTTAAAATACTAGCATTCTTTTATTTAAATTTTCCTTACAAACATGTTGCAAAAATTTATTCTTAAGTCATGAAATTCAAGAATACGTATATAAACTTTATGTAATAAGTGAGATCTATTTATAACAATAAAATAAGATGTAAGAAAGAATCGAGAGAAAATGCTTAAATGTGTTTAAAATAATATTTATGTAATTTTTATTCAGAGTCACGTGATCAATTGATGCCTCTTTTCGACAAAGCTCTCTAAATTGATCGGGTGAATACGCTCTCTCTTTCTCTCTTCCTCCTCCCCTCCCCCTTCCACTTCTTAAGAAAATAAATTTAAAGAATAAATAGAAGAAAGCGAGTAAGTAAAACCGAAAAAACCCGTTAAGAAACTATAATTTTTATTTCGGTTTTTTTTACTGGTAAAAAAAAGTTTATACCGAGTCGGAGCGGAGGCTCTGGGGGGGTATGATGCAATATTATTTCAGAAGAACGAATAGCTTTTTCCATCCCGTTTATTATTCGAGTGAAAAAACGACATTGACTGAGGCTAAATATGCAAGCCGGAAGTCTTAGCTACCATTAAGTTAATGAGGTTTCGAGTCTATTTATTAGAAATCACATTCAAGATTGTGATTGATTGTCATGCTTTCACGCTGATAACGAATAAGAGGGTCCTATATATATATAAGAGTTGCGCGATGAATATTCCTCCTGGAGGAATTCAACTACAGTATAAAGCATCGATCCGGAAAAAGTATGCGGCATGTCGACGCTCAATCGCAATCCACTACCGTATGCCTGGCGAGTGAGATGCGGGGGCTGATTGCTAGGCGAACACAAGAAGAAGACAATGGCGTGACGACTCCGAGATCTGGTTTTTCGTGGATGAGCACGAGACTATATATTGTGAGGTAATTTATTATTTAAAGAATATAATAGCGATTTGCAGTTTGTGGTGCCGAGGAGGATGTAGGCGCAGATCATTCGCCGAGCACACGAACGTGGTACTTTTCAGCGAGCAAAACTAAAAACCTGGTAAAGGACAACTACTGGATTCCGAATTTATGGCGAAGAGAGAGTCGAGGAAGTCGTGCATAACTGCGTTGCATATATTCTGGCCGAAAAGAAATAAGGGAAAGAAAAATGTTTCTTACATCTCATTGAAAAGAGGAGTGTTTCACTGGACATGCTATACGTGGATCATTTAGGACCACTGCCATTGATTAAGAAGTCCTATAAGCATATATTCGTGATTGTTGACGCCTTCTCGAAATTTGTGTGATTATACCACGATCTACAAGCACGCAGGAGATATTGACGCATTTGAGGCAGTTTATCTTCTACAACGACGCATTGTTTCTGACAGGGGTACCGCTTTTTCATCAAACAAATTTAGAGAATATTGCCGAGCAGAAAGTATCGAGCATATTCTCTACAACGGGAATACCGAGAGGGAATGGACATGTTGAATGGGTGAACAGGATGCTTATACTGTTGTTGACTAAGTTGGCTGCTCCAAGATCGCACGAGTGGCACAGGTATGTTGATGTCATGCAACAATACCAGGTGTATAAGCTTAAATCCGCTGTTTGCTCATAAGTGGCATTAGTGAGCGTACAAAGCTATTCTGGGCACACAACACACTTTTTTTTATGTGTTTCACATCTATCAACATTAACCAGTGCACATCATCAGCAATTTCATACAACAACATTCATTTTTTCTTTCGTAATCATATCTAGTTTTTTGCTAAAAAAAAGTATATGCGGGAAGCTTTGCTTTTCTGTTTCAATTTGAAGAAATCGGCTGCCGAATCGCATCGAATGTTTGTGGAGGCCTATAGTGACAATGCTTTATCGGAAACAACGTGACGACAATTTTGATCGGAGTGACAAGAAGCGTGAAAATCGGCCCAGGAAGGTTGAGGACTGTCAATTGCAGGCTCTTTTGGACGAGGACGATACCCAATCGCAAAAAATGTTTGCCGAACAATTTCTCAAGCAGCCATTTCCATGCGGCTACATGCCATGGGGAAGGTTCAAAAGATCGGAAAATGCTGCATGAACTGAACGATAGGCAGATGGAGCGAAAATACATGCCAAATTCTACTTGCCAGACAAAAAAGAAAGTCGTTCCTGCATCGAATTGTGACAGGCGATGAAAAGTGGATCTATTTTTAGAATCCTAAACGCAAGAAATCTTGGATTGATCCTGCCCAATCATTAACATCTTCCTCGAGACCAAATCGCTTCGGACGGAAGATGATGCTGTTTAGTGGGTGTCAGGAGGGTGTCATCTACTACGAGCTGTTAAAACTTGGTGAAACTATTAATGCTCACGGTTACCACCAACAACTGATCAAATTGCACTGTGCTCTGCGTGAAAAAAGGTCGCATTATCGGAAAAGATATGACAAGCTGATTTTCCTCCACAACGCACCATCGCACACGTCAACAATGGTCCAAAACTATTTGAAGACACTCAACTGGGAAGTGCTATCCCATCCCGCTCACCAGACCTGGCACCTTCTGACTATCATCTGTTTTCGTCGATGGGCCACGCGCACGCTAAGCGACACTTCGATTCTTACGAAGACGTCCGAAAATGGCTTGATGAGTGTTTGCCTCGAAAGATGAGGAATTTTTTTGGCGTAGTATACACAAATTGCTCGAAAAATGGGAAAAAGATATAGTTAGCGAGGGCAAATACTTTGAATAAATTTGTTTTTGCTTCCTAAGAAAAGAAAATGTGTTTTTCTGACTAAAAACACAGCGGATTTAAGCTTATACATCTGGTACTTGAATGCTACACCATATAGAAGCACTGGAGCATCTCTGTTTCGTGTGCTTCTGGGAACATCCACACTTGAAAGAGATCTGTTCAGAGATCAAAAAGGTAAGGGAGTTGCTCGAATCTTTTCAGGACGTTTGGGAGGAGCTATGAGTCGAGGCTAGACAGAACATCGTAAATTCAGCAGGAGAACAGGCGAATTTTCGACAAGAAAAAGCCAGGAATTATCATGAGGGGGAACTGATTACCATACTCAGTAGGATCTAAGATTGAAATTTGCTGACAAATACTTAGGGCCGTACAAGGTCATATGGATGATGAGGAATTAGAGATATACAATTAAAATGGTTGGCGAATGTGAGGATCCTATCCAGACGACAATTTCAGCCGACTATATGAAGCCATGAATCGATGGAACAGTGACAATCTTGGCGAGGAAGACGAGAATTGCGAATGAGGATGGCATATTCGAGGATAAATGTGATAGCAGGACCGAGTTGTAGGAGAATAAAAGATACGTCGAATAAAAAATAGATAATCACGAGTTTCGGTTAACAATCGATTGTTATCGAGATATATCGCGATTATTTTTCGGAAAGAACGGCGTGGTGTAAAGAACGCGCGAGTAACAATCGGAAGAGTTCGAAAAGAGTCGTGACAGAATACGAAGCTAAAGCATACGAGTAAGAGTTTTTCTGAATTCACGAGATAATTACAAGTATCTTATAATTATTTCGAGATAATTACGATTCAAACGACAAATTCGATTAAGAGATCTTTTCCTGTGACGCGAGATAACGCTTGAGACTAATTTTTCAATATAATTGTGATTCGCGGACGTGAAGTGAAATTCATTCTACATGCGTTGTATAGTTGTATAATTCGAAAGTAATATATATATTAGGTGTACAACTTTGCTTCCGCCATTTTTTCCCGAAATTCGAGGCTTTATTGTAAAAAACTGGTTATACATTTATGATTCAAAGTATTGTCCATCGCTGGCCACTACTTTCATCTTTCGGGTACGAATCCCGCGTCGAAAAAACTGTCATCTTTTGAGGCTATCCACAAATCGATCCAATTTTTTACTTCTTCATAAGACCGGAAGTGCTGGTCAGCCAGGTCGTGTGCCATTGATCGAAACAAGTGATAGTCAGAGGGAGCAACGTCTGGAGAATACGGCGGGTGGGGTAGGACTTCCCATTTCAACGTTTCCAAGTATGTCTTGACCACTTTCGCAACATGGGGTCGAGCATGTCATGCTGCAAAATATCGTGTCTCTCGTTGTATTGTGGCCGTTTGTCTTTCAGTGCTCGGCTCAAACATCAATTGCGTTCAATACCGATCGTCTGTGATTGTTTCAGTCGGTTTTAACAGTTCATAATACACTACGCCGAGCTGGTTCCACCAAATACAGAGCATGACCTTGGACGTCAAAATCACCGTTCTTGAAGCGTTGAAACCACTCATGACACGTTCTTTCACTAATAGCGGCCTCACCATAAGTATTTGAGGGCATTCGATGAGCCTCAGCCGCAGATTTCTTCATATTGAAGCAAAAAATTAAAACCTCCCGCAAATGACGAGAATTTGGCTCGTAGACTGACATTTTCAATCGAGAATAACTTTATGATGCAGACACAAATCGACTAATGTTTCTATGGGATTATGTTGACAGATGCCCAAGTTTATTGTATGACGTCTATGATTTATTTATTTCGACCACCGCTAAAGCCATCTATAGGAAAACGATGGAAGCAAAGTTGTACACCTAATATATATATGTATATATATCTCTAATAAACTCTTTTTGAAACATCAATTATATTCTTCTAAAATATGTATAATAAAACATTTCATTTAAATCCTACATACTTATGTAAAATATCTAACTCGAAATTGCTAAGCAAAAATTAGTAATTAGAAAGGTAAAAAAACATGAACAACATTTATTGGATCTTTAAAAATAAATTAGTTTACTGTAACATACATTAAGAATTAAATTAGTTTTTTATCTGTAAATTAATTGGAAACGTTTCGATTGTATTAAGTCTTTTTCAGTCCACATACGAAAAATAATTAAAAATTGTAAAGAAAGATACAATATATTATAATTTATTTATTTTACTAATATTCCACTGAACTTGACCATAAAGAGTATAGGGAAAAAAATGGAATTATATCTCGGAATGTTGCAATGTTCCTAAGGATGAATTTTTGTTAGCAGTTCAATTTATTCTTGAGTCTACTTTTTTTATGTTTGATGATTATAAGCAGAACTTTGAGACAACTATTGGTGGGACCTATGGGCTCCCCATTATCATCAGTTATATGGTAATGACTGACCTGAAGAAAGTACACTTGATAATATTAATTTTCCGTCCGATCATGTTTGTTTATCATTGATGATATCGTGGCAGAGTCCTAGTACAAATCGACAAATTTTTAAATATGTTTAACTTTGTTTCAAGGCTTACAGTTTATAATTGAAGTAGGGGATAACAAAATTAATTTTCTTGACACAATCATTTTAATTCATAATAAAAGATTAATATTTGGTATCAAAAACCGACTTCTTCTGATAGATTTTTTATTCAGTCATCCTTTCTCATAGAAAAAAAGCGTAATCGTAGGTTGATAAAGTGTTTTTCCTTTCTGATACAAAATTTTATCAAAAAATTTACAATATGAACTTATCGTGGTATTTTATTTTATTTTATTAAATAGTATTTTATTTTATTAAATAATGATTATCCTCTTTAATTTATTTTTAATACTATGTCTCAGAGAATAAAATATCTTATAAAAAATAGTAACATGATGAATAAAAGTAATGAAAAGAACGTGGTATCTAACAATAAAATTATATGGTTTACGATCCTCTTTATTAACAACATCTCAGATAAATTTAAAAGAATTATAAACAATACGGTATTCAAAATTGCGTTTTATAGTCAATAAACTTCGCAGTTTAATCAAAGTACAGAAAGATTCTTTACAAACCAGTACACAGAGAATGTTGTCTATAAGATTGCCTGCAAAGATTGTCAGGCTTCTTATGTAGGACAAACTAATTATCAATTACGTACACGTATTTCTGAACACGAAATCACATTAGAAGAAAGACATTTTCCCATTTGGTCATTACATACCACAGATTATAATTTAACCATGAATCAATTAGAATGTGCACGTTTTGGATATAGAAAGGAATTACAACAAAAGATTAATGTCTGAAATGCTATATATAAAAACATAAAAAGAAGTTTAATCCAAATAGACACTGAATTTTTAGATTATATCTATACGTCAATATAAAATCGATACTTATATCGGCGGTGACTCGTATTATTTGTCTCTGTGTAACTAAAGAGTGAACAATTGTTACATTTCGTTTTATTTATTGACGAAAAAATTTATTTAGATCACTCTTGTTTCTTCATCTAATTATTCAAATAAGTATTATATTCAATTGGTTGACTACTATGTATGTGCAAGTTGTATCAATTCGATAAATATCAATCTACTTTCTCCTTGTTGTTTCTTTTCAAAAAAATAATTTCACATATATCTTTGACATTCTTATTATAGCTTCATAAGAATTACTTGTTTCAGTAAACTGGGGTGAAGCTAAGCAACTTCTTTAAGATGTTGGATGTTTGGCACCATAATTGATGCACTACTTGTACAAAATAGAATTATATGAATTCCGTTGAGAAGACTTAAAGTAAGTCGAAACGCGTACGGATTTTATATGGACATTATATATTTGTAATCGAAAAATTCGAGAAACGCGAGAACGCGCGAGAAAACGTTGATAGAGCGAGAGCGAAGCAGCGAAATCCGCGTAAGCCAATAGCGAGTAAGAGGTCCGTGAGGATCGAGAATCCGCGCGGCTCGGCGGCAGGCTAGCGCCCGGCCAGTTTAGTTCTCAGCTTGTACTTGGCATGAATAAATGTCTGTATTTTTCAAGCCATCCTCGACCTTTTATGTTTTGTATCTCTTATTTCTCCTTGTCCTTTCCCAAAAATAATCCCCCTTTATAACTTTATATGTTCCTTCCCTATTTATATCTTCCCTCTCCTATATACCTTTGTATTAAAAATAAACTTTTAAATATTTCCATTGTTATACTTGCGCACCAAGTACCGCGTTGACTCCTACTTCCCCTTACATTCTAGTCTTTAAATTTTTTTGTATTATAGATATTTGTTATATTAACTCTTAATGTTATGAGCAATTTTACATCTCTATTGAATCAAGCGAGCACTACGTATACATATTTATTCTATAATCAGCTTCATTTTTATAACAATGGAACAGTATTCGCAAAGAATATACATTACTTTTAAGCATATCATTCCTATTTTAAATATCTTAAATAATAAAAAAAAATGTAAATTTAAGAATTTTTTCAAGAACCTATTCTGTTAAAAATGTAACGAGCTTTCTTTACATGTAAATGAAGCTCGTAGTTACGAAATTAAAAATAATGAATGATTTAACTGAAAATTAAATTATAGTAATTATTTATTTAAATGCAATGTGTACATTAAATTTCGTACATTAACTTTTCATTAAATACATTAAATTTCATGTACATTACATAAATATACTTTTCAATTATAAATACATTAAATTTAATTCAAAAGAAATTAAATTCAAAATGTGTAATTTAAAAGTATATTAAATTGTATGAAATTTTTAACATGTATTTTGATTTATTATGATTAACAAAATTTGTAAAATATTGAATCAAGCTGAAATTATAATATATTGTAAAAAAAAACTGACTATCATTGTCTATTTTTTATACTACTTTGACCCGCGCGCACGCGACATACAGAATGCTTTAGCTAAATCCGAACAAATTTCAATTTGAATTTCCCGCCATATCTTATTTCAGCGCTAAGGTATTTGTGTCCGAATAAGCTAAGTTCAGCAAATTTAATAGTTAAGTGCACTCACTGTTATTGATGTATTCTTTTAGATCATCTAATCAGCATTTTAGATCTAGAAGAATATATTAATAGCAGTGAGCTCTCACTCAACTGTTGAATCGCTGAACGCAGCCAATGTTCTGAATGAACATAATCTTAAAATAGCTGAGCAGTCAAGATCGAACATGGAATATAATTGAAGAGCAGCGATTATTGAAAGTCTTCGCATTGGACGTACGCCGACCGAAATAATTGAGTTCTTCAAATATCCAAGACATGAAGTTTTCGCTAAATATAAGGCTTTGGAGAAGTCCGAAAAAGATTCCAAATCCGTTGAGGAAGAGCCACTCAAGGGAAAAGATCCCGAAAGTTGTCCAAAGTGTCCAAGAGCTGTTCGCAGGAGATCCAGGGCAGTTTCTCAGGAAATTAGTGACAATTTTGAATGTGAATGAGGTTACCATGCATCGAATAATAATCAAAGAAGACCTACGTTACAAGTCATATATGTTATAAAAGTACAACTGTCTGAAGCTGCTAGAATGAAAAGAGTTGCTTGCTGCAACTTGCTTGTGTGTTCGTTAAAAAACGAAATTACAGAACGCGTCAGATTGTTTTTTGACGAGAAAATGTTTCCGTTGACGCAAAAGTGGATCGCAGGAACGATCGTTGGCTCGCTTATGACTTCGAAGATGTCCCCGTTGTAGCTAGGATGAAGTTTCCAGCCAATGTTCATTTCCTAAGCGTTGTCTCCAGCGACGATGACATCATGCTGCCGCATTTTTTTAATAAAAGAGAAATTGTTACAAAGGAAATATATTTACGCGTCCTGACAATAGTAATCAAGCTATGGATGGACACTGTACTTTCGGGAGGCCGTACATCTTCCAACAAGACGGTGCACCAGCTCACACGAGTAATTTAGTCCAAAATCGGCTGTTAGACAACGTCGACTTTAAAACAAAGAGTTTTGGCCTCCGAATACTCTAGATTTAAATCCGTTGGATTTAAATTACGTGTGGAGCGTGATTGAAAAAGTCACTAACAAGTCGAAACATTCTAATGTAGCATCTCTCCAGGCCGCTATTGAAGCAGCCGTTCTTCAATTTGCACCCGGCATGGCTTGCAGAGAGCATGCAATCGCTTCAGGCCTAGGATCGAGGCAATAATTGCGATAATAATTACGGTTACATTGAGTAGTTTATCTATAATATATATCTATAAATAATGGTTCCACGAAACGATATTAACTATAATAACAGTTCCACGAAAAAAAGTTTTTATGTAATTTTTTGTATGTGTAACTAATAAACTTTTTTTGTTAAATACATTGTTTATTTTGTCCGGATTTAGTTGACGCACTCTATAGATTTGACACAATCTTCATAAAAATCTTATAATTTGAGGACGTGGCTTTTCGAAATTTATTATTGGCTGGTCGGAAATTTATTATTTCTCAGCCTTTGCAATATACCTCTTACGTATCAATTTGATTTCTTCGAAAAGAATGACTATCAAGTAATCATGCCAATTTGCAATAATTACTTTATGTGTAATATTGTTAATGAGTATTGTTTCTCTTTTTTTTTTAATAACACGATCATTATTTTAAATATATAAATTTGTAAAATAGCAATAATAGACTGTTATTTGATTTATAGTAATCTACTTTTAATTTCAAATTTGGAACTTGTTATATTATTGGTTAAATTTGTCTGATGCGTTTCATTGAAAAACAGTCACATGGTTGAATCACATTCACATAAAACACATACAGGCATTTCTATTCTAATTTTAATTTGCATCATAAACATCCATTAACTTCACATCATAGAATGATTCATGCTAATAGGATTTGGCCATTGTAATTATGGTAGCTTTGTTGAGCTTGAATTTATTTACCAATCTGTTTGTAAGCTTTGAAAACGATGTGCACTGGAGATTAGTTTGCAACGTGATTAACCGATTAATTTTTAGCACACAAAATCCGAAAATTTAAAATCTGAAAAGAATCAAGTGTGAATAGATGATGGATTAGTCTTTCAATATTTCATAAATTTTGTAAATATATATTGAAGATAAAAATAATTTAAATATAGTATTACATTAAAAAGTAAAAGTAATGCAAAAAGACAAACGTTAAAAAAAACACTAAATCTAATTTTGAAAAAATGTTAACAAATAAAGGAGAGATGAGAAAAATACTTTCTCACTAAAAATAATAAATAATAAAAGAAACGAATTTGAGATATTTTCTATGGAATAAGATGTATAACAATGAAAAAAAATTCATTTGCAAGAATAACGAGCATTAGTACTCGAGTAAATTTAGGAATTTGAATAGACAGCATTCTTATCAACGAATACCAAGTTCCTCTACAAAAGTCCCAAGAATGGCTGTGCTTGTCTTCGACTTGGTCTAAAATTAGTAGTTAGTTAGAGACTAGAAGTCTGTGGTTGTCAAGAACCACATGAAAAGTATGAAAAGTTTCCCTCGGTTTGCTTCAAGTTTCGTAAAAGAAGAGAAATTATGAATGATGTACAACAAGTCGTCTCTGTGTAGGCTAATATTCTATTTTATAGCACTATTTATTTAATTTTACTTTGTTATAACAAGCGCTTTTGAATTTAAAAGAAAATGCTATATGATAAGGCATTTTAAATTATTTTTCTTCCGCGAATTACTTCCAAAGAATTACTTATTTTATTTTTTTCAAGTAATATTTTATAAATCTCTAAATATCTCTAAAAAAAGAATTCAAAAATTTTTTTAATTTTTTCTTCTTGGGATACAAAAATCTTTAATAAGCTAATAAGATAACTATAAGATGCATTTATATAAATACAAAAAGCGTTTGATGATTCATATATGATATGTATAAAAGCAATAAAAGAAAATGAACATGAGATAATGTAAAATCGTCTAATAATAATTGAAGAATAATTAATAAATTAATAGCATAAGAGTAACTTTAAACTTAGAAAAAATTGAGTTTTGTCGGATTCAAAAGTATTGATCCTTTGATAAAGAAAGGAGATGTTCAAGAAAAGGGATTGATTGTTTAAATGAAAAAAGACGAAAGAGAGTGTTATCACAGGAAAAAGGATAAAGTATTCCGTTGATGAAATTCATTTCGCTTATCGATTACATGTTTCTATGTAGATTGAATTGTAGCGATTCAGACTATATCCCACGATTACATTTTATATGCCAAAATATGACTATCGATTACATTTTATATGTCACATATCACAAAAAATGTTTCAGAAAAATAGACCAGTCTAAAAATTCCTTACTTTTACAAATTGCTGATTTTATTTTAAATATCAATTAAATTTTATAATAAAATTGCAATTAAATTGCAATTAGCTTTTTCAATTTGCAATGATTATTCTATTATATTAGAGATTATTCTATTATATTATAACTTAATTAGAAAACGAGAGATATCGATTTTATGAATTGTCCGATTACGTATAACATAATTGTCACATAGTTCGACTTCTTTTCAATATCGAAGAAAATATGTAGTTATAAAGAAGAATATTATGTACGAGAGAAAAAAACGGAACTGAAAAATCTCTTTACGCAAGAAAGAAGTTCACAATCGTATTCTGGCATTTTTCACTCAAAGCAGAGAAAAGCCGCGTTTTCTCCCGCGATTCGAAAAAGTAATTAAATCGGTTGTACGCTCAAACGATGTCATTATAATCTCCCGAGACGCGAAAAAGAAATTATAACAACGAAGCATAATAAAGTTCGGAGAATTAGGTGATGTAGCTTGATTCATGTAATTGTCTTGTGTGTTAGAAGTTATTTCTTTTTTTTCCATATATGTGCAATCGACAATCATTTCGTATACATATTTATTTAAATTTAGACATGTAAAAAGCATTATAATTATGTTTTTGAACTGATTATAAATTATTTATATATTTATAATATTATATAATTATATAATTATAAAAAATTTTTATCGGAATTGATTAATGAAATATTTTCTAAATAAAACATATGTCTATAAATATAAACATAAGATGTTTTAATGTTCCGATTTTAAGTATGCATGCTGTTGATAAGCATCTGTGAGTGATAAGTACTTCTTTGTCAAAATTGGAGTCATCTTTAAAAAACATATCAAATGTATTCTTTATGTGATGCAGACGAAGGTAGATTATTAGAATATCTAAAATTGACTTTGATATCTATATTTAAATTGACTTTATATAAATTGACAATAAAAAAGAGATATATATATATATATATATATATATATATATATATATATATATATATATATATATATATA
>NW_012130131.1:600866-602990 GCF_000143395.1 Atta cephalotes
TTGAACAAATTTTTTGTCATTCTCAGAATAAATTTCACCTCATAGACACATATTAATGTGTACTTTAATCCTGGAAAAAAATTTTCGAATATGTAAAAGAGAAAAAAGTAATCGTTTTATAAAAAGGGAGGTTCAGAAGTGGAAACGCGCTTCCGAAATATGATTTATTGTAAAAGCTCCAAATTAAAAATCCCAAATTCTAGCTTCTATATGTATATATATATATATATATAAAACTGCTTCTTTTTTCTAAATTACTAATATAAAAATATTTGAAGTCGTCGAATCCATTAATCACTTAGGCCCGATAGCATCAATGTTATTATAATTTTAAGCGAGATTTAAAACTCTTTCTGTCTCTGTCTCTTTTGGCTTTAAAAGCCAAAGCAGGACAGATAGAATTTTAAGTTTCGCTTAAAATCAAAGTAACATTGGTGCAACTGGGCCTGATTTGGTTATGTATATCTTACTTTTAGATATACATAAGAAAAAGAAGAAAAAAAGTTAAGAAAAAATAAGAAAACTATTTTTTTTCAACAAATCGTACCATATTTAAAAAACGCGCTTTCATTTCTTGTTCTTTGTTAGCAATTTACATTCTACAAAATTGTAAAAGATATAAATTGATAATTTGTCTTAAAAAATAAATATTTCAAAAAGTTTTTATATCGTTTTTAAACATAATTATAAAACATTCAATTAAAATAAGTTATATATATTATTAAAATAAGTTATACTATATAGAATGGACAAAAAGTTGCTTGTTAATGCGATCATGATTGTGGGTTGGAATATAGCGGAAGTGCTTGTCAGTGTTCTATACCCTATGTTTTGCGACAGAAATGACATCACTCGTTATCCACATTATAAAGCGGCGCTTCATCGTATTGTTAGTCCACGTCGTCAATGGTAAAATCCTCGGATACGTATGCCTCGTCATTATTACGGATCGCGATTCATTTCGCCTGCGGAAACACATGGTTGATCGAATCGATACAATTTATTTGCCACGCATCCGCTACGCCAAGTGACAAATTACAACGTATCGCTACAATTATCTGGAAATGATAGGTGACGTACATTTTCACTCCGGAATAGAACCTGAAAAATCATCTCGAAATCATTATTTAACCTATCATCATTTATATTAAAATTCTACAAAGTCTCAGTCTTAGTAAACATATCGGTAAGTAATATTAAGCGACATTGAGATAATTTTTAAGGAGATGTATTTAACAATATAGATTATAAGTGGCCAAAACAAAATCGACATTCATAACATGGGGAACAATCAAACAGTAAAGTGCTCTTTCGTCCTGGTCAATGAATATATGTACCTCACTCCATCCTAACAACCCTCGTTCTACCAGTCATAGAATTTACAAGCCACCTATGCTGCATTACATCGATTGTGTCCTGGGATGAATTGCATCCACGAGCACGATGTTATTCCTCACCAGCAACAGGATGCAATTGAAATTGAAGACGCGTGCGGATACAAATGCAAAATCTACTTTGCCGATCGAAGGAAACGCGAAATGGCGTTCTCGTTTTCCAAGATAATTTCTTAAAATTAATTGTTTTGACATAAAACACATTAGATGACATGCATTCAAATTTTGATAAAAAATTGTAGACATGTTCAAAGAAATATTAATTTTCTTTGTATATACATATAATGAAACATACAAAGTTCATAAGTGTTATTAACTGTAACAGATATATATATATACAAATAAAAAGATTCAAAGACTAAAGAGTCAAATGAAGACAGACAAGATAATTTTATAAACGATTTAATTAACGACATGATTATATTGTTTTATAAACAACATAATTAATAATATAATTATCAAAGTAAATTTAACTTAAAATATTAGCTTAGAAACATAGATATATAAAAATATATGTTTAAAAAACTGGTAGAGTATCTGTAAAACTGATAGAGTTCATATCAGTTCATATTGAATCTCAAAGTATACAAGAACGTCATCTAGCGTTATTAAGAGCAAACAAAGTAGAAACTGGTGTCATCTACCAGAGAATGCCACTAACTTTAAAATTCGATATAAGATTAGATAAAATATATATATATATATATATATATATATATATATATATATA
>NW_012130131.1:603010-608691 GCF_000143395.1 Atta cephalotes
GTATATAGTTAAATTACCTCGATGCATATATGACAGCATATAAAACGTGAACTGTTTCTACTCTGTTTCAGTTTTACACCTGTGAATTTAATCAAAATTTAATTGCCTATTTATTTAAGTTGAACTTGTTTTATAGTTTAATATAATAAAATATTAACAATTAACACTAATCAGTCTCTAACAAAGAGTTAAACACATTATTTAAATGAAATGAAAAAAAAGAAATGTCTGTATGTAAATTTTGATTGTTTATAAAAAAATTTTACTCATATAACATCCTGAGTGGTCCATAGCATTTTATATTATTTAATTTAAAAGAAAATATATTGCAAAATAAAACAATAGCTAATAAGCACGAGGGATCGTAAAAATGTACTCGACGTGATCGTGATATACCGCATGGAGAAAAAGTTTTGGAAACGAAGACTTATCCTCGGTTCGCGCATAGTTTTAGAGGCGAGGATTTATGAGCTTCGCATCCACACTTTCGAAAAAGCCCAAACTTTGTCAAATATATTAAAGGCTGCCTGCCGCGACAGCAACTCGACAAAGATATTCTTGTGCTATCCTCCGTCACGTTCCTCTTTCTTCCTTTTCCAACCTCCAAGCTGTCTCGCATGTAGAAACGCAATGTGCTCTTTTGTGTTTGTGTGTCTCATGGGCGTAGGCGCGCGGGAAATGTGGCCCACCGAAGTTTCGCTTCTACTGTAAACAATGGAATATTTGTATTTGCTACAGCAAGCATTAGCTATCTTGCCGCATCATGTTCCATCTCGCACTTTACGTAAGATCATTTTGATATATTTACAGATGACGTTTAGACATTTAAAAATACAAACAATGTCCAAGTTTTATTAAATATCTGTTAATGTTATCCAGATCAATTCTATCATTAATAAATGTTGTAACAATTGTATGTAACTAACAAATGATACAATATAATATTAAAACAAATTATATGCTATATAGAAATATCCCATAATTATAATTGTTAAAATATTATTTTCAAGCAAATTATTTTACTTGATCAAATTATTAATTTCAAAGATTGGTTTGTACACTCTCGCTATGTAATATACATTTGTAAGAGCGTTCTGGATAATGCATTTTGTAAAAGCACACATAATTGTAAATGTAATCTAAATTAATGAATAGTATATAATACACGTATTTTTTTTATCAATTTAAATGTAATGTAAAAAAAATGATATAAATAAATTTGAAAGTCATATAAATTTTCCGAGAAGGAGTTAAAATAGATATACGTATATTCTTTAAGAAAAATCCATCGATATTCGTAATACTCTAGGTATCCTCTTGTTCTCTCTAAAGAATACTTCACTGGCCCTTTAAAAGGCTGCGCCTGTGCGTCTACGTGCACGACAGGGAGAGAAAAAGAAAGGCGTAGTTGGCATTTACGGAATAGCAATATCTATCTTTCCACTACCTGGCATAATGTCCACAGTTGCTTGCAAGTACAATCCGCCATTTACTTCGCTTTCTTTCTCCTTTGCGCAGCCATATTTTCGGACATACAAATTTACTTCACATTATATAGTGTTGGCATTTAATTACGAAGCAAATAACGATTCATAGCATATTTTCTCATCTTTCCGCAATACATTTTCAAATTTTTTCTGCGATTTCCTATTATATTAGAAACAATTATAGTTTCTATTTACTTAGCATAATAATTCAACGGTGTACAATTAACGGTGATGACAAATTACACGTATCATGAATACTTAAAAGTTAATAAATAAATTATCGTAGTTAAAGAAAACGTTTTCATTAAAAGAAAGTCTGATCTTAAACGTTGAAAATAAATCGCTTTACAAAAAGATATCCAGAACTGAAAGAATAAATATAACTGCGATTCTTTTGCGCTTTGGCTGAAATTCTTTTCCTACCCCTGCATACCGTACTTTTACCCTCACAAACTCCGTCCACTGATAAGGGAGTTCCTAACGGAATACCAAGATTCCTCGCTGCCTAGTCACTCCGTTTATCTCGCAACGTCGTTAGTTCTCTCGTGCAAAGCGAAGATTGATGAAGCGTACAAGGGCGTCACTCCAAAACGAACCCCCTTTCGCTCCATGCTTTTCTTATTCCCGCATGATTTCCTTCTTCCTATATCCTTTTTTTAAGTATTTCTATCTTACCACATATATTTTGGCACATATTTCAGTTGTATAGTGCGACTATTCCCATTGCTTTATTGCTTTTAATCAGTATATCAATGTATAAGACTTTTGCTATTTTTATCAATCATCACTTTTCTAATTTTCAACTAGTTAATTTTGATTTTTAAGAATCGTTTGCATTTTAACTTTGACTTTTTCTACAAAACTTGTTGCAAAATATTATTATATAAAAGGGATTATATCTGGGAACGCTTTCGAAGCATTGTGTAATAAAAATAATAACTTTAATATTTAGAATGTATATATAATACATGTATTCCCATTTCGTTTTCAAAACTCGTATACAACCATACTTGTTTTATAATTATATTCATAATTATATACATTTACATTTTAAATATTTCTTAGTAATAATTAAGTAGTTTGCACTTGATTCAAATCCTAATCGAAACATTTGCAGTTAAATTCCATAACTCCAATTTCGTAAATATTCCAATTGTTTGTGAATTGTATTATATTGTATCGTCTTATAAATATATTATTTACTAACTACCGCAGAGAATTATTAAGACATTTTACTCATATTTAGAAATATTTATTGTTCTTAAATATTTTTCTTTTTATTCTTCGTTTATTAATATCTGAACTAATAATGTTGTATTTGTCTTATAATTAGTTATAGATATTTATACTTTCTTTTTGCACTATTTTCTTTTAAAAAAACGAATGTAAAAGAAAAATGGTGAAATATTTGCTAGAAAATTATAAAACGTACGTCTTCGTTTTACGAAAGCTTCTCGAAGCATTTAGTCGAACAAAGGTAATTGCGCTTACGAATATTTTTAGCGTAAAATCTAACAGGACAAATTTAGTCAAAAAGTGAGTAGTTTAGTAATATATAAAAATCTGCACATTACCTACTTTTTTTTGTTAAATATTTTTGTTAAATATATTTAATTATATATATTTGATCGTCGGTACTACTGGGTGATTATGCTTCAATCATGTGGCGACCTCTTCATTAATATATACCTTTGTGAAAAATGTGTTTCAAATAGTATTGAAAATTTATATCATAAATGAACAATACATTTTTAGTATTGTCAGTTTCAGGATCATAAAAATTATATATAGAAAATAATGATATATTAATATACATATATAGAAATTTATATATATATAAAGAAATTTATATATATATATAATCTATATATATATATATATAAATACATATATATAGAAATAATATCTCCATACTGAGTGATCATATTGAAATAAAACATGTTGTTGAGTCTACTCTAAACTAAGTTGAATCAGGAGTTGCAAATTAAATTCTCTCATTTCTGATGACGTTAGAACTGTTCAATAATGTAAGTTCGAACATAAATATTATTTGAGCAATTACTACATTGAAAAATGTAACGTTACGAATAAGTATAACAAAAATATTAATTCAAGTATATCATTCTCTATTGAAAAATTTTAACTATTAAAATTTAATAAAATGCAAGTGTAATATGATGTGACTTGACTAAAACAGTGTTATTACACGGCGCTTCAATTATTTTGCTTCGTATAATCGCATAATAAATACGAGCAACTCCTGAGTCAACTTAGTAGAAAGCGATGCGACGAGCCGGACATAATTAGTGTAGAATTTAATGCAAAAGCACAAAACTCGGTGTTCACAAAGTCATATTTACTATCTCTTTCATTGCACCCATGAAAAACATTGAGAAACGAATGAAATGATTAAGTTTTTAATATTTGTTATCATTATGTATGATATATGATATAAATAAGAATATTATATTTATTGTAAAAAACGGTATGTAAAAAAATTCAGTATGTAACGATAAATAAAAAATTGATCTGTAGTGAGGCTTTCTGATAGTGAGATTAATTAATAATTGCGTTAATTTTTTTTTGTCATTCAAAATTGACAACTTGGTCGCTGTAAACGACATGGTGATGTGTGAAAGAGGAACGAACAAGACTAATGGAAGCAATTGCGGTATCAGAGACTCGAGATGTTCTCTGCCACAGCAGTTCAAAATTATAGAATCGCCCACAGGGGTCCTGTAAGTTTCCAGCAACTTGATTCTTGACAAACCTTACAGGAAATGCAATGCACTCACTGTACCATACAAGTAAATACAGTTCAAGTGATTATCTTTGTACTAAAAAACTATGTCTTCCGATATTCTATTATTTTTAAATATTATATTATTAAATATTAATTATAAAGATATTTGATATTTATAAAATAAAAATATGCATTATATACAGAGTGTCTCACAACTATCAAATTTTCTTTTAAGAACATATTTTTAAGGTAATTTTGAGACGAAAATTCCAATACGAAAATGTCGAGACTACAATAATTTTTTGAATTATAAGCTAACTTTAAATGCTTATAAGTAAAAAATCATTTTACTTTTAGAGCCTCTATTATTATTTCTGGATTCTTTTGAACATTCTAAGACGAAAATCTTAATACGAAAATATCGAGGTTATAATAATTTTCGAATTACACACTATTTTTAATCAATTATAATTCAAAAACTATTGTAGCCTCGACATTTTTATATTAGGATTTTCATCTCAAAATTACTTCAAGAATATGTCTTTAAGAGAAAATTCGATAGTTGTGAGGCACCCTGTATATACATTTTTTTCTAAGGATTAAATCTGGTAACTAAGCTACAGATTTCTTTTCTTCCAAAACAATCTGTTCGATTAAAAATCGAAGTAGTAAAGATCTATCAATGGAGAATACTTATTACAGTGCCTAGCTTTGAGAATGATCCTATCTGCGAGAAATATGCAGCTTCTCTCAATCGGCGCTTGCCATCGAATTGAATAAAACGAGATTTTCCTGATGCGGAACGACTGCGCTTTGATATGAACTTCGAACGAACATAGCGATGAAAAGTCGCATCAATATCGAAAAAAGAACGAAGTATAATCGCTTATCCCGCCGCCCATTTTTTTTTCATTCTCCATCGCCCGACTTGGCGTCCTTCTGTAACACAAATCTGTAGATTCACGCTCCTTGTGGATGAGATACGCGCGCGCACATATCGTCAAAAACTCGTTTGAAAACTCCTTAGTGTTGATTTTTGATATTACTATTTACTATATTACTATTTATTATATACTACAAGAATTTTTTATTTTACTTAGACATCAATTGTAACTTCAATGTCATCAACAGTGAAACATGAATTATGACAGAATGTTCAAATTTCTTTTTTATGTGTTATTATGTCCTAATAAAACAACCCGATAAGACAACAATTTTTTTACATGATTATCATATATATTTTTTGCAATAATTAATAAAGTTTCTCCGTTTAAACACTTTAATTCTTTTTAATAGAATATTATTTCTTTATAATTCCCAATTAACTATTTAAAAATTGTAATTGAGAGAGAGAGAGAGAGAGAGAGAGAGAGAGAGAGAGAGAGAGAGAGATGTACTTATTTATTATATACTACTAGAACGTAAATTAGTACTAGTAAGGAAGGAGGTCG
>NW_012130131.1:613050-615223 GCF_000143395.1 Atta cephalotes
TAATACTACTACTACTACTTACTTATTATTATTATTACTACACACACACACACACACACACACACACACACACACACACACACACACACACACACACATAATCTAGCATACGAGATCGACACATTGGGATAGAAAAATCGAACGTCTCATATCAGACAGGCCAAATGCAAAATCTAAGAGATATGAAAATCGATTTTCCGTATTGCATCCGCCACAACAGATTGCAAAGTTTATTTTATGAAAATATAGTTTTTAGAAATTAAGAGATTTAAGCTCAACATTTTTAGTATTATTATATGTCTATTTATACATTTATTTAAAAAAAAGAATATATATATATATATACTTATTATTAGCTGCTAATTTATTTAATATTGAAAAATCTATAATTTTATTTTTTATAATATATTAATCTACGTTTGTGTTGCAGTTTCATAACTAATATAATTCTAAATGTATTGTCAGAATTTTATATGTATTGTGTGTATACATTTTATTTATATAGAACTCTCTATGAGGGAACTCTCTAAGGACTTTTGATGAATTTATCCAAAAAAATGAGAAAAAAATAAATTTAGAAACTTATTGAAATTTGAAGTGGATGAAATTAATTATATTGACGACTAAGATGGCGATCAGACGAGCGGAATGTAATTATCGGGAACCAAATTTAGAATGAATCGCTCTGCGATAGTGGCATGCGACGCAGGGTCGATACGTAATTGAGGATTAACTGACGTTAATCGCGTTCTCAGCATCTACTTCGAATATTCATTAAGAACAAAGAAGAACGGAGAAACTTCATTTATCTTAATGCCTCGTGCCTATTAGTTATTTGGGTTTACATTTTATACATTAATATTTTTTATTATCTTAATTCCATTTTTATTATCTTAATTCGCAAAAGAATCAATCAGAATGGATACGTCTTTTTGATTTTGAAGCTAGAGAATGAATCATATAATCATGATTATCATATATTATTAGAAAAATTATATATCAACAATAATCATACGGTTATACTCGTATGTCAATGTTATAGTCCCATATAACACAGTCCCAGAAATTAATAAACTAATATTACTTAATCAACTGTCTCGAGATCTAACAAGTACAAAATAACCTAATTAATTCAAATTAATTACAAAAGCATACCAAGTCGATGGGATTCATTTTAGATTATTGAATTCATTTCACAAATACGATAAAAGGCACAACGAATATTAATTGCGTTTAATTCCAGCGATGGCTATCTCACGAGTGATTTGGTGTTCCACGAATTTCTACGAAAGCGGATTTTAATTACGAGAATATTATTCCCGGCGATTAAATCGCAAATTTGAAACTAAACCAATTTAAAAAAGATTCTGTAGGAAATATTATTCCAACAAAAAAATATTAATATAAATTAAAATTGTTCACGAAAAATCATGCAAAATGCATATCACTAATGTATAGTTGTTAGATATGTTTCTATAAAAATAAAATTTGAAGAAGAAATAACCAATATTTAAAAAAAATTAATTAATTTTATTTCATAGCATGATTTTTGTGACAAATTTTTATGAAGAAATGTTTTCATCAGTTGTAAATGAATTTTTTCATAAGTAATTTATTTATCTTGAATGTTAAGAGAATTTTTATCTTTGACGGCCTAAAATTAGCATATCTTTATAAATTTTTTAAAGAAAATCTGTTACATATAGAGAAATTTTTGCATAAAATTATTTAATATTTAAAAAACAGAAAAAAATTTTTTATTTATAAAAAATGCAGTTTGATATTATATCTTAAAATAGCGATCGAAGTAAGAGTCTTCAAAAAAAATACGCTTCCATAATAGAAATGATTCAGCCTGTGCAAATGATTTGAACCAAAATTTTATTTTTATTAATTATATGAGTGTCGCTATATGGCATGAACTAAAAAGTTAAATGTATGAAATTTGTGAAAATGGCGACTTTTCAAAAAAAAAGATTTGATTTTTGTTAAAATAATGTAAAAAAATCTGTTTCTTTTCGTTTATAAAAAATTAAATTTTTGTAAAAACTTAATTCTAGTTCATGCCATGTGCAAAAGTATTAGGATCAAAAAGAAAAAAGAATCAAAAAGTTATCTTAATTAGTTTTTTAGTTCATTTCCACCAAGAAAACATGAGATTTCAAGAAAAACA
>NW_012130131.1:615243-618230 GCF_000143395.1 Atta cephalotes
CTAGTAAAATTTAATTAACTAGTTGCTATTATCAGATATTATATTTATATCTTAATATATATTTTATTTAAATTTAAATTAACTACTTGTTATATTAATAGAAAATACTAATATAATATATATATATATATATATATATATATACATTATATAAATACACATATATATATACATATATATATATATATATATACATATATATATATACATTTTATATATATAGAAAATATAAAAATATATAGTGACTTCAAAAATTATTTATTTTGCAGCCATATATTTTTAAAACAACTATGTGTTTTCTTTACATCAATTTGATTCATCTCATTATTCTGTTCATAAAAATATTAAAATATGATTATCAAAAAATTATTAATTTATGAGTTATTTAACATTTTATATCATGTGTCAGAATAAAATATAAAATATCTCGTAAACTATTGATTTTTCGACTTTACTTTAATACTTTTATAAGAGGAATCATATTACATAAAAAAATTATATAATTCCATTAAAAAATTCCATTAAAAAAAATAAAGTTGACCTTGAAATATTTGAAGCGTCTCTACTAGACAAAAATTATTATCGCCATATAATAGCCCTTTCATATTGTACAATTTTGGTTACACAAATTTTCCTCTAGAGATTTGAAGATATTTCGAGGTGCTAATAGTCATTGGAATACCCTATATTGGAATACCCTATATGTGTGTACACATACAACACACACACACATGACGCGCACGCACGCACGCACGCACATGATGGCCGGTAAATTTTGACAAAGTGTCGTATATAGATAGAGCAGACTAAATCGAATCGAAAAATCCTGTACCACTTTACAATTTTCCCAATTTTGTTTAGTTGTCCAATGAGCAGAATATCTAAAATTAACGCATAAAATAATTTTAAGATATCTTTAAGAGTTCATTAAAAACCATTTTTAAAATATTTCATAAAAAATTCTAGAAATCTTAATGTTGTTTTATGCATCAATTTTATCTCACTTATTCGACAATCTGTCATCAGAAATTAATATTTCGTTCACTATTACGAAAATGATAGTGGACTTTTCGACTCAGTTTAATCCTACCACTCTATCTACATAAGAGTACTTCATCAAAACTTATCAGACACCTTGTACACACACACACACACACACACACACACACACGCGCGCGCGCGCGCGCGCACGCATATACACCCCACATATTTATGTATGTATAACTTAAAATTTTTTAATTTTATACAATTCGAAAAAATTAAAACATTATTTGAAACGGCGATTTTTGGTATATATATCCAGAATCTATGCCATTTTGTGCTAACCTGAAGATCATTCGTTCGTATTATTATGATATCAAAATGTCTCGCGCAGAGTACAACGATTTTCCTCGACGTTGTAATATCCTTTTCACAGTATCAAAATTCACAATTGTATTCTTCCTTTTCCTCTATTCTCGTTATCACATTTACACTCCAAAATTTATTATACAATAACAAAGAGCGAAACGCGATTGGTTTGACATTTTTCACAAGATGCGCAAAAAAGAGGATATATTTATGTGAATCTTTGATTCCAGAAAAGGACGTAGAAGGTAAGCTTCCAAATTTATGTATATATCTATCATATGTGAATCATCCTATATAGATCCTATTTTCTAAACGGCCTTATTTGTTCTTTGCTATCCAACAGCGAGAACCGGAATAAAATTCATAGCATTTCCAAATGCGTTCAAAATATATTCTTGTCGATATCAAAACGTTTTCTCACCCTCTTGACATTTCTCACCCTTCTAACCCCCTCTTCGATCCACCAAAAATATAAAAGATGGATCAGAAGAAGCACAATGATCACCAGTACGATGTACACGCACACATTTCTTTCCACGAATAATAGCTAGAAAGTATACAATATGGTTCTTTTATACAAAGAAATATATAATGATAATGTCGAATGCTTTTAATTAACGCTGAATAAAATCTTGCTTATTAGATGGATAAAACGTAAATAAAAAGATTATATACAGATTATAATTTTATATTTTTATACGTTTCTACAATTTTATATTATCAAACTAAACTTGATTGCAAGAATACAAACAAGTGCAATTAAAAGGATTTTTAATACTTCTAACTGTTTATAGGAATAGAAACATTTCATTATATTCTTGATACAGAATAAAACGTTTGCAATATATTCATTAGAAGTTTACAGAATTTTTTTATTATTCGTCATTGCGTTTATTCTGTAATTTATTTGATTCATACGTTTATTTTTTTCCATCAACATAGATTAGTTTTAATTTCAGTTTAAATTTCTTCACATTTTAATTTAATTTTTAAAATAAAAAAAAACCTCTCAAAAATAAGTTAAACCAAAATTAAAGTTAATTAACATTGATGGAAATCAGAATAAATACATTCTCAATCAATTTCTCAAATCTTTTTATAAATATATAGAAATAAACAGGAAGAAATATCACTGATTCATACATAGTATAACTAGATTAGTGTACAAAGGATTTGGAAGCGCGATGGTTCTCACCAGGTGTTTGTATACGCGAGGAAACACATGCGTGTATGTTCCTGCGTATTTGTTTCTTGGTCTGGCATCGCGACGGAGTGTGCATTTGTGCCGCAACAGTCGCGCAAGACTATATTTAACCGGTTTTCGATCGATATCGGTGCGCATAGCGCGGGACCACGAATATATAGCGTCGTGGGAATTAGTGTTACATTTGATATCGATACTGTGAGTATTTCCAATACTGATGTTTCACTTTCTATACAATCGAAGTAGTGAAAATCGAAGTAGTGAAATAATGAAAATCTTTGCACTCGAAAAATTGAATAAAGTTGATGATATATTTTAAATAATACTTTCAAAATATATCCTATACATTTTTCAATATTTATTCTACACACACACACACACACACACACACACACACACACACACACACACACACACACACACACATAATCTA
>NW_012130131.1:623236-636309 GCF_000143395.1 Atta cephalotes
TATATATACTATATATATATATATATATATATATATATATATATATATATATATATATATATATATGGCCCTTCAGAAAAGCGCAGCCAGTTAACGTAAAAAATTTTTCGAGCAGTCAGTCACAAAAAAACTTTTCGAACAGTCAGTCATAAAAAAATCTTTCAATCGGTCATAAAAAAAATCTTTTGAAGTGACATTCAAAATCAGTCGACAAATTTAAATACAGGTTCTCGGTCCAGTGTAATCCAAGCAAACTCAACAGTCTATATTCAAGATTTTTCATCTTAAGTTAAGAGCCATCACTGGGACACCACTGAGACATCACCAAGCATTCCCGCTGTAATTCGCCACCACTTCCAGCAAACAGTAAGAACAAATTCCTTTTTTCTCTTTTTTTTCCCATGTTACTTTAATTGCAAAGTTATATGACATCAATGATCTCTTGCTCCCTCATTCCTCGATTTATTTCTATTTCTCTCTTTAACCACAGATGCATCCTGCATCTTTTTTCTTAACAAACTACTTAAGCAATAAAACGCTTCAAGTGATTCACCTCTTTCTTTACTCAGAATTACTTAAGCGGTAAAACGCTTCAAGTAATTCACCTCTTTCTCTACTCAGAATTACTTCAGCGATAAAACACTTCAAGTAACTCACCTTTTTCTCTGCTCTGAATTATTTATGCGGTAAAATGTTTCAAGTGATTCATCCCTTTTTCTACTCCGAATTACTTAAGCGCTAAAACGCTTTAAATGATTCTTCTTTTCCGTATCCACAGTTACCTAATATAAATAAAATCCCAATAAAATCCCTTAAATAACCCACCGTTATTCTCCCTAGAACCAAACCATAACTGGAAAATCTATGTTTTTCCCTTCTCTTCGGAATTATCTTCTCCTTCTACATCATGGACACTAACGAGAGAAAATTTTAATAGATGGTCTGGCGGAACAGACACAGAACAGAACGCAAGAAACTTCAAAAAACGTTCCAATTATTAAGCGAATACAAACAGGGCAATTTATCTCCCCTCAAACCCTCGACTTAAAAGGGCTCATTTGCGCCAAAAATATCAGAACTCCCCCGGCGTCCCCGTGATAGATCTCACCTCCGACAATTCTAACAATAGTTCCCCCCGGAATATACCTTCAGATCCTCCTTGGATCCTGAATTTCCTTCCCCTTCTTACTCTGCTCCGCTTTGACAGACTCTCCACACCCCGCAGTTCCTTCCCTCTCTTCCGTTCCTTATGAGAACAGCAGGTCTTCCGACGAGATTTTTCAATCTCTTGAAACTCTCGCTGAATCTACAAGGTTCTCTCTCTCCTTGACCACATCACCTCACCTCACAAACACACACACACACACACACACACACACACACACACACACACACACACACACACACAGAAAACTTAGGCTCAAAACAACATATATTTATTATTTGCGTTAGATCATGATAATTATATTTATTTCTTATATTTATATATTTATTTTGTTGTTATTTGGTTCATAGCCTTTCTAAATATTATATTTATTTTAATTCATATTAGCTTAATTTTAGCATTATTATAGTTATCGTAAAATGTATACATACAGTCACCTACATACATAAATATATACATAGTAAATAAATGTAACCAATTATTTTTTTTATAAAATCAATTATCATTTATTTCGTCACCCTTTCGATTCACTGCGACTAGACAAAGATCGTACAGGTCCAATCCCTGGTTAAAAGGATTAAATTCCTTGATCTAAAAGAGGATGCACTATTTCAAATCGGGTAATAGCGTCGCGTATCGACGTTGATCCATATTTGGGACATAATCAAGGGTGACTTGTAGCTTCCTCAGAGCGATAACAGAAAAGCGGTATCAGTTGCATCCTTCCTCGGCTCTCTCCTAATTCCTTCTTCCCTTCGAAATAAACGAATCCAGGAATCTGGATGTAATATAATTAAATTTCGATTATTTTGTTAACGTCTGGCACTTTTCATCTCGAATTTATATAGTTGTGAAGTTAATCGAATAAAAAGCGAAGTTGAAAATATGAGAAAGCAATACAGTAAAACTTAGATCGATAGTTAAATTTAAACCAAGTTGACAGGTGATCTTAATTGTATCCGATATCATACTTAATCGCATCTTTTTGCTCGAAAAGAAATTGTTAAAGAAAAATGAGATTACTCTGGACGTCAACTTTAAAAATGTAAACTTGGTATATATGTGCTGTGAGTTTTGATGCAGTTCAGATCTCTTTAAATTTTTATCTTTGCACACTTACAACTCGGACAATTCTAATTTCACAGACTTTTGTTCTTACTAAAATCTGTAGATTTTCTTCTTATTTAACGCAATAACGTTATGTTTATGTTCTCTATACACGCTAAATCGACTTTAACAATGCACGATTTACCCGCAAAACTGACACGATCGAACTGATTGAATTTTCTATGTCATTGCTTGCGCTGTATCTTAAAATTTCGTAGTTTCTCAGGATGAAACATATGTATCGTAGAAAAACGAAGAAAAACATTTATATGCACAGAAATTTGTTAATATTATTACAGCATTCTCAATATTATTATATTATATGTAAAATATTAAACAAATCAATGCATATACAGGTCATCAAAATTTAGATAAATCGAACAATTTTTTTAAACAAAATGTTTTTAATGAAAAATTAAATTTATTATAAAAAATCCTTTTACATTTGGGAGATCCTTGCACAATTATTCGATATATCTTGATCAAAAAAGTTCCCGAAATTCATTCAGAAAATTCAAAATATAAGTTTTATTCATCAAAAGTGATATTGTCCCTTTCAAAGTACTCCCCATCGATTGCAACGCATTTATGCCAGCGCTTGATCCAACTCTGGAAACATTCTGGAACTCTATTGTCGGTATAACCATCAGAGCCGTCTTCGATTTTTCCATTACCTCCTTTCGACTGTTAAAACGCGTTCCCCATAATGGTTTTTTGACTCGATCGAATAGAAAAAAATCGCAAGGAGTCATATCAAGTGAATTCGATGGCTGTTGGATGGTATTCGTTTCGTTCTTGGTCAAAAATTCACGGATAATGATGGCACTGTGCGACGGTGCGTTATCATGGTGCAAAATCCACGAGTTGTTTGCCCACAAATCGAAAATCGAAAATACGTGCAGAGGTAGAGGTACTCAAAACGGCGTAACTTTTACAAATGTCAAACTATGATGATAAAATTTGGTGGGAATGTCAGTGATAAATGTGGCAACCTCACAAAAAAAAACAGAATTCAAATCAGCTGACTCAGAGCATCACCTGGTGATAATTCCGGGAACTTTTTGATCAAAATATCCCCCATTAGTTTGCCTCTATTCTCGGTCTGAAGCGTTCGCACATACGTTGTAATGTAGCGCTGTCCATGCCAACGAATGCTGCCTCAATAGCAGTCCTTAATAATGTCACATTGTGAAATTATTAATGATGTTAACTTGTTTGTGACCCTTTCAACTACACTCCATACGTAGTAGTTCAAGGGATTTAAATCTGGGCTGTTGGGAGGCCAGAATGGGAACCGAGGCGAGCAACTCGACTTGTCCTGGTAGCTTCAGAGAGCATCTGTCGTATCTTTAATGTATACGATTTGTATCGAAGGTGCTCCTCGGCAATTCGATTGTTGGCTCGCTTATACCAACAATCGATGCTAATTTTCGCAACGATTGCCCTAAGTCATCCGAAATCAGCGCTTCAGCCCTTTCAACGATTGCGGAAGTTCTCGCGGTGTGTTCTTTCGAGTGACTTCCTCGGTGATATACTGGAATCTTCGTTGGACTGTTCTAAAACCATATATTTTGCCATAACGTCATAAATAGTTGATCTCGGGTGTCCAAAGAATTATTTTCATTATTGAGCGCCCAGCGCGAAGGCCTTCGATGATCGCAGTTCTTCGATTATACTCTGCACTTGATTTCAACATCGAGGCCATTTTGAGAATATGACTGTTTACTAGAAGCATTTCAGACTTTCTCGAACACCAACAACAATCTCTGGCGGAAACACAATATATCGGAAAATGTAAATTGAAATTTGTTCGGATTTTGGTGACGCTCTCTATATTAATTATATTTTCATAATATTATATTTGATATTAAAAAATATCAAAATAAGTATTAAACAACTATATTAAACAGCGTTGAGAAAAGATAAGACCACATTTTCATAAAGACAAACATTCTAAAGAATAAATTCATTATTGCTGTTAATTTTGTTTTAAATTCTACTTTTTTTTGCTTTAACAATAAATTTTAAACAAGTTTTACTCTAATGAGTTCACCGTTATCTCCTGTTATTGCTGATATTGTAATACAGAATTTTGAAGAATTGGCCATCACAAAATTACAAATACAATCATTATTTTACTACTGATATATTAATGACACACTTAATACTTTTAATTCTTTACATACACGGTTACAATTTATTATGGAGATTAGCATTGACAATAAATTGAATTTTCTTAACACAACTTTGATTACTGATAGTCAGAGAATTATTTTCAATACATAAAACAATATTTTTTGAAAGGTTCCTTAATTTCCATTCCAATCACCCTCTTTGTCACAATGTAGATAAAATAGTCCAATTATCACATCCTCGGTTTCAATATAAGAATCAACAGATGCAATTCATTTTTCTTAATAATGGTTATCCTCTCTCTCTTATTTTTTCTACAATAAACGTTTAAAATTTCACATACAAAATAAACATATCACATATAATTTACAAATCAAAGAAAAATTTTTCATAGTTTCTTATGTCAAGTCTATCTCCGAAAGTTTTTCACCTATATCCAACATGTTTCATTGTAAATTAACATTTTTCATTATCAATATTTTAAAAAGTTTTATAAAGAGAGGAAAAGATAAATTAGAATTGCTTTCTATTAAAAATGATATATAAGATTTCATATGATGATTGTAAGGCTAGCTCTGTTGATAAAAAAAAATTGGATACGAGAATACGTAAACACATTTTAATTATAAAAAAAAAATTGATTCTTCATCTATCATATTACCACCGTATCAATCTCAATCACAATTTCAGATGGAATGAAGTTAAAATTTTAGACAGTGAATCTTCCTACAATAAGAGATTAATATCTGAAATGATTCATAAAAACAGGGTTTAAACAAACAAAATGATACAGAATCATTGCCCGATTCTTATCTACAGATTGTACAATCCCTCTCCCCTTCATGATTCTTCCTTTTCTTTCTTGTACATCTTCTCCCCCTCTGCCTTCATCTACATTTCTATCCTCTCCTAATTCCCATTTCCCACTACTTTCCAACATAATCTTCTCCTTCCTTCTCTTTATATCAATTTTTCACAATGTCTCATAACATCGACGAGACAATATATTGTTTTTACTCTTATTGCATTATCTCTAATTCTAACTGACTTTCTGCGACGGAAACATATTTCATTTTTTTATTGAACTAATTTCATTTTTACATTAAAGATATTTATTCCTATTAATTTTAGCTGTTACTAAATTATAATTTTACATAATATATAGATATACATTATACAAAATTAACTTTTATTAATGTTTGCATTGTATCTCACTGTATTATATTATCTCCTTTGCTATTCTTATCAATTTCTTTGTTTTTAATTGTATCAATAATTAATTTTTCACTGACACATAATTCTTGTACATTGTATCTTACCTAGAACAAAATCCAATTGCATTCATTCTCCAATTTTACATTATATTAAAGGACATATTCCAAACTATTTAATGATTGACGATATTATCTATTATCATACGACGACTGTCTCCAAGCTATAATATTGTAAAACTACGAACAGGATTTCGGTTAATATTAGGTATACAACTTTGTTTCCGCCGTTTTCCTATAGATGGCTTTAGCGGTAAGTGGTGGTCGAAATAAATAGATCATAGACGTCATACAATAAACTTGGGCATCTGTCAACATAACCCCATAGAAACATTAGTCGATTTGTGTCTGCATCATAAAGTTATTCTCGATTGAAAATGTCAGTTTACGAGCCAAATTCTCGTCATTTGCGGGAGGTTTTAATTTTTTGCTTCAATATGAAGAAATCTGCGGCTGAGGCTCATCGAATGCTGCTCTCAAATACTTATGGTGAGGTCACTATTAGTGAAAGAACGTGTTGTGAGTGGTTTCAACGCTTCAAGAACGGTGATTTTGACATCGAAGACCGGCATAGCGGTGGAAGAGAGAAGGTTTTCGAAGATGCAGAATTGGAGGCATTATTTGAGCAAGACTCGTGTCAAAATCAAGAAGAATTGGCACGATCATTGGGAGTGACTCAACAAGCCATTTCAAAGCCTCAAAGCCACGGGAATAATTCAGAAGCAAGGAAATTGGGTGCCATACGAATTGAAGCCGAGAGATGTTGAACGGCGTTTGTTTGTTTGTGAACAGCTGCTTGAAAGGCAAAGACGGAAGGGATTTCTGCATCGCATTGTGACTGGGGACGAAAAATGGGTTCATTACGATAATCCCAAGCGCAGAAAATCATGGGGAGTTCCCGACCATGCTTCCACGTCGACGATCAAACCGAATATTCACGGCTTCAAGGTCATGCTCTGTATTTGGTGGGACCAGCTCGGCGTAGTGTATTATGAACTGTTAAAACCGACTGAAACAATCACAGGCGATCGGTATCGAACGCAATTGATGCGTTTGAGCCGAGTATTGAAAGACAAACGGCCGCAATACAACGAGAGACACGATAAAGTGATTTTGCAGCATGACAATGCTCGACCCCATGTTGCGAAAGTGGTCAAGACATACTTGGAAACGTTGAAATGGGAAGTCCTACCCTACTCGCCGTATTCTCCAGACGTTGCTCCCTCTGACTATTACTTGTTTCGATCAATGGCACACGGCTTGGCTAACCAGCACTTCCGGTCTTATGAAGAAGTAAAAAATTGGATCGATTCGTGGATAGCTTCAAAAAATGACCAGTTTTTTCGATGCGGGATTCGTACGCTACCCGAAAGATGGGAGAAAGTAGTGGCCAGCGATGGACAATACTTTGAATCATAAATGTATAACCAGTTTTTTACAATAAAGCCTCGAATTTCGGAAAAAAAACGGCGGAAGCAAAGTTGTACACCTAATATTACCATTGTTAGCGAATATTATATATATATATTTATATTATGTTCTGTTTTTATCGTAATATTCTATATGTTTTTAATATTGATAATGATCCGATTGCGATCGAAACGCCTGTTTGTTTATTTTTATTGCTAGCACATTGTATTAAATCTTAACTAAAGGATGTAATTGTTTTTCTTTACTTATGTTCCAATACTTATGTTCCAATACTATATTCTACATTAGCTATATAATTGAATAATTTTTTGGCTCGTAGCTCTTTTTTTTTCTCGTTTTCTTAAATCTATATATTATACGTTGCATCCCCATATTGATTTAAAAATTAAAGGGAATTTCTGGGAAATTCCTTAGTTCAGGACTTCTATGTGAAGTATTCTTACAATTTGTGACAGAAACCTCGAATAAGATCCAAACAATAAGATACTTGAGTGAAAAGTAATCTTTAGTTCTTGAAGTCTGACGCTGAAAATCTCAGGAATTGTATTATTATATGTATATACGTATCATAATGACAAAGGTTATAATTAATTTAGTAGCAATATTAATAATATCATTGATTTTCAAAAGTTGTACAATTATTTCAATCAACTCCATTATTATGATATGCAAGAATGGAAATTCAAAAGTTATTGGAAAAACAAACTATTCAATTAAATTTCTTTTAAAGAAAAATCAAAAGTTTACCGACATCATTCAAAAAAACTTCCTGTGTGTACTTTGTATCTCTTTTAATTTATTATTACATGCATTATTATTAATCAGAAACATTATTATTCTTTAGAAATCACTGCAATCATATTTTAGATGTATTCATCATATTTTTATTGTATCTTACAAAATCTATTCGTTAGAAGACGCGGTTGCGAAGAATGCACTTGTCGATAGCAGCTCAGGGTTAAACATCCACGTGTCGCTCCAACTTTCTATACGTTTCGAGAAAAATGGGCGGACGCATTTCCCAGTGGAAAACTATCCGGAATATCGACGAGCCTAGCGACGACGTAGCAAGCCATTCTACTGAAGTATCACCCACTTCTGAGGGTATAGTCTTCCCATATCTAAGAGCGGGTTGAACTATACAAGGTGTCCCGTAATAGAATATTCTTTCTAGATCAAAATGATATCAATGTTTTTATATATAAATATTGTAACGATTATTATTATTATTATCATCATTTAGATTACATTGCATTAGCTTATATTATTAATAATTAATAATTGTTGAGTACAATTGAATAAGTGTACATATATTATATTAATAATTATAATGGAATTCGAATAATCTCTCGCGTACAATTTTTGAAAAAATTTCTTTTTTCACATATAAAAATTCTGTGAATTACATTGACAATAGTATTCTTGAAAACATTCTATAGCGAAACACCCTGTGTATCGAATACGAGGGAAGTAATATCGGGTCTGCCGACGGGCAAATTGAGAGTTATGCATCTCGCGCTCGCGAACTCTCAGCAAGAGCGTGCAGCTGTGCTTGCAATGCACGCCGCTTGATCCAGCGAGACCGTGTGTCTTGCGTACAGAAAGAAGGTATTGCGTTTCAGGAAGATTTAACTGCGACGCGCCAGCTCTAAAGCCAACGACGACACTCGAAGGCCATATTTCCATTTTCGAGAAAACGCATTCGAAAGATCGTGCGAGAAAAAGATGGGAGTTTCGTAAAATGTCTCGTCGTTTCTGTTGAGAATGACACGTATGTCTATAATATCGACTCTCAAGCGCGATGATAGCTTCAACTATTTCAGAATTTTTTTAACAGATTTGAAATACACGTATATTTATATTGTATCATTTTTTCCTGCAGGTTAAAAAAAATTTTTTTTCTTAATATTAAACAAAATTTTCTCTGAGATGAAAATCTTAAGTCTTGAAGCACTGATCACAAAGTTTTATACTTTTACGTATTTCTCGCGTATTTGATATTGATGCGCTATTCGAATTTTCTACGAGTGCCCCCTCTCTGCTTTCCATTACTATAATCTTGAAGACTCGCATCGACAAAGATATTTCTGGATATTTCCAATTCTCGGAGAGGAAGGAAGTTTAAAGTCGCTTGGCAAGGGACCAATGCTCGTACTGTTATACCCTACTTCAAGATTACCAAGAAAGCAGCCAAGCAAACGATGCTTCTTCCCCATCGTCACCATCAGAGTCATACGATTCCGTTCCCGAAGTGAAAGGACAAAGAGAGAGTGTACGCAGATCGAAAGAAAGATTTAATTTATCGGAGCCGAAGAGCAGACATGACTGAAAGTACCTGTCTTTCTTAATAGTCATCGACATTGCATTTATCGTAATGAGTTCATTCTTCTAGAGGGTGATATCGCGAATAATACCGATAGTTACTCATTTGGAAAGGAAGATTTTGCTTTGTGCCTTCGCGGCGTATTTGATGTTAAATATGGCTACTTGAGTTTAATTGATTTAATATAATATAATAGAAAAATAAAAATTGTTCTGTATTATTGATGTCGTATAATCATCATTATAATTATTGTTAAATAAGATCATTAATGTAATATAATTAATTGTAATTTATACATAGACGTAGCTATATGTGATAGTTATATTAATTCCAGAATTATTTTAAATGATATTGACATATATGAAATCATATATACGAATATCAAATTCAGTAATCATTACATTGCTCCGGATTATTGAGAAAAATTAATCGAGACGTATAAATGAGTACTATCTGTGATGTTATTTCCACTTGATATTACAATATTAATGTATAATAATGAAGTATTGCTTTAAGTACATGTAATGAAGTATATATGATATAATAATGAATAATAATAAGTGATAATAGATTTTTTTTTTCATTGAAAAGGCACACATTTTATATATCTTTTTTCGATTCTTATATTCATGATAGGATCAAGACAACGCTTTGCTGTCAATTAGACGAAGCGAGTTACCGTCTGTGGGATTCCTATCAAAAGTAATGCACCGATATTCCCGGCAAGGAGCAGCCTTCGATCCACTCAAGACGCCTACGTGAAGGGTTTAGATAACAGCACGCCAGAGAGTCGAAACTTCGCCGCTTCCTTCTTCGGGGGCCAGGCCGCGCCATTGCTCGTCCTTTTTCCATTCCTGCCATTCGACGATCCCTTGCCACCCTACTCTCCCTTGCTCCGTCCTCCCACCCTCACCTTTTACCCTCCATGCTCCGGACGCGCCCACGAACTTCCAAGCGACAGTTTGACAAAATGCAGATTTCCTTCGTTTCCCTGACAACGATCGGTTTTTCTGCTTCCCTTTCTTCTCCATCCCTTTTTCTTCTTTTTCTTTTTCTTTTTAGTCTTTTCAACCTTTTCCCACAGCCTTTTCTCACTTCGTCGTCTTCTTTCGAACAGTGCTCCGTCCCACTACCAGCAATCACCTCTTTTCCCCGCTCCTTTGCTTGCACTTCCAAAGCTTTCCCTTTTCTCTCTTAGCTACTTCGTTTTTCTATGTATTTCTGTTCAACCGTAGATCTTTGGTCTGCCCGAACCAGATCCTGCGAATAATATCCGCAGGAGTTTACCACTAGAAAAACTGAAGTGGTTAAAATAACCGTTTGCGAATTTCAGTCTCTTTATTTAGTAGACACACATGCCATATATAATTGTTCATTCGAAAAAGAATTTGACTGTTTCAATTGATTATATATAAGGTATAACATAATAACATTGCATTGTAGTAGTGCAGTCTATAATAGGCTAGGTTGGCTCAATCTGACGGATGCTTTTAAAACGCAGTAGAAAAAAAAGAGAAAAGAGAGACATATTCTCCCGTCAAGTATCTCCCTTTCACGGTGGATGAATCTCAGCGGATGGCGTTCCTAAAAAGAGATAAGCGCGAAAAAGAGATTTTTTTCCCGGATGGTTGATGTTGTTGGTCGGATGGCCGGCACAACTTCTCGCCCCCCATTCCTCTCTTCACTATCCTTCTCATAAATAATAAATGGCCAAATGGAGCCTGGCCAGACAGCTGGTACATTTACTTCCGGCTCAACCACGTACGCTTTAAAGCATTTCCCGCGTGTCGCGTTGGAAAATAGAAAAATGGGAGACGCGTGTCTTATCTGCTGCTTTAAGTGCGTCACTTATTTTCAATAGCGTGAAAACGAGCGTTGTCTAAAGGGAAAAATTCAGTCCATCGTAGCTTGAAAAATCGCCATGCCACGAAATATAACTGCGTCCTTAATAACAACGAATCTGCTATTATTTTTCGTAAAATTTCCTCACGCCCGCGCCGATTTCTTTTCTTTTTAAGTAGATAGGAAATATAGTTGCCAAAATACATATACTTACGTAATAATATCATTATATAATATAATCGATAACAATGTCGTATCACGAGCATTAAAGTTGCAAGATAATGCTCCAATCTTTATGCATTATTTGCGTATGTCTCTCACAAATGGTGTGAGCCGCGGCCGGCAATTTACCGAATGCACCGAATATACGATGCATCTGCACGATTTATTCCCGTTATTCATACATTTCAACGATCATCTAAAATTCTGCAATTGTACGATTGTGGCTACATTTTGTCGACACAAGCACTTTACGGTGTAAAATGACGATAACTAAAGCATACATGGGATTGCAACCTTAGCACTTTTTGTGTATATTAGAACATTTTTATCTCATTTAAAATTAATTTAGAATTTATTCTCCAATGTAAAATTGCTACTTCAAAATGTGTAATTACATATTTATTTTATGTCCTGTTTTTCATAATACATGAATCTTGTTCATATTTTTTATCAGCAATATTAATATTTAATTACAAAGTAATTTAATAACCTAATATTGATATGATATTCGTTTTTTCAGAGTATAATTAAATAACCTAATTGATTCGTATTTCTATAATTATCAACACATGATCATATCTATAATATATCTATATAACATATCTACGTATAATAATATAATATATAACATATTAATATTGTGATATTTTGATATGCATGACAAGTGTAGAGAAAAATTTTTATCTTAAATAATAAAATATTGTACAATATTTCACAACAATCTGAAAACTGAATAATGTACAAATATTTCAAGATTATATTTATTATTAAGATTATATTTATATCTCACATTTCATGTTTCATAATTAATTAGTGTAAATAATAAATTGTAACATAATTAATTGTAAATAATTTGAACCACACAGTTATTTTCAAATAATTGAATATATAAAATTATTTTATAAAAAAGGAATAAATAAAATTTATTTTATAAAAAAAGGAGAAATAAAAATTCTTGAAACATAAAGAATTATAAGAAAATATTAAGAATTAATTCATTTTTCTGTTTTTACTGTTTTAATTTAATAATAAAAATAAAATCTGTTAGCTAAAATTTACATATTTACTTTATATATTAACTTACTTAACTTATTTATTAGCGATACTCTAATTGTATGTTTGCGATAGAGAATATAATGTAAATAATTCATTGTCAGACTATATCTACATTTTTCGTTTCCGCTTAAAATCAGACGATCTTTTAATAAAATAATTTCGCACTGAATTCTTGAAATTTAATTAATTTATCCAACGGTATTTGTATTTAATAATTGTTTTTATTTTTTCTTCTTTAATTTCATATCTTCTTCTTTTACTTTTCTCTCCAGCATTGCATGCTTTCTCGTTAATGTTATTAATGATATTTTTCTCGAATAACGAGTAAATGTACATAGTCGTTGTACAGATGTTCGACTCGCTAGTCCATCTCGAAAAAGCCAAGGAAGTCGCTTGAGATGCATGCAAAATGTATAGCGTATATTATTGAAGTCAAGCATTACGCGGCCACAAAGTAGCAAGATGGAAGGTACGTATCATATATAACGTTGAATAAAATACGAGTTGCTCTCTCTCTCTCTCT
>NW_012130131.1:636839-642757 GCF_000143395.1 Atta cephalotes
CTCTCTCTCTCTCTCTCTCTCTCTCTCTCTCTCTCTCTCTCTCTCTCTCTCTCTCTCTCTCTCTCTCTCCCTCCCCCCCTTCCTCTCCTTTCTCTCATATACATACACATATCCACATATAAACATGGATTCTAGAAGATAGATACCAGATTTCACATGAACAAGGCATTCTCGATTTCCTTGTCAAATCCGATCAATATCGCAGCTACTTCCTGATTTATAGGGACAGCTTCATGGTAAAACATAATAACCAACATGTCTATGAAAAACGGGATGACATCCGTTTATTCCAACAAACAGTACTCTTCACGCGATTTAATACAAGAATATCTAATTCTTTTTTAAAAAATTTATTTCTCTCAACTTTAGAAAGCATAGAATTCTACTAATGGAATATACGCAAATGTGTCCATATTTCGACATATAAATATCGATTCAGAGTGATAAAGTTCTCTTATTTTACCTTCTCAATTTCGCAGTCAGACACGGCTGATACAAACTCTTCAAGCAGCTCGCCCATTGAAAGACTTCACGGTAATTCAATATCTGTTCAAATTCAACTCTGCGAGGCCGTAATTCGTGAAAATCGGTATCTTTCTCGCCCGCGGTTTTAGAGGATTGTAATCCAGTATGGGCAGCACTCGCGTATGGATCACGCTTGATCGGTTTCTCGGCTTTTCTTCGGTTTTCAATCGCGATCGCAAAGAGGAAAACATCACACTCACCAGATAATAAACTAGCTCGATAACGCTGAGTAATGAACCGCCCAGGAATAAGCTGATTATACCGCCGAAAGATACTGCAATGAATTAAGTATGCAAATCGTTCAAGTTATTAATATGATGATTGTGACAAAATATTCGATGATACTGATGGAACATGTCAATGGATAATGGAAACTTAAACGAAATTGAAACGGGTTGCTCTAAGCGTGATTTACATGTTAATATTAATTTTTAGAACGCAGTTTTAATCCATAATCTAGGCGAAATTTTACACACTGATCTCGCATGCAACTGTAGCTAAATATTTTACTTTCTTATGATACGATCACGAATAATATCCAAGATAGCTGCCACGTAAACATTTTGAGCAAAAGGCATGAGAGTGCTATGAATTCGTAACTTACTATCTCACGGGACTCATTATATGCTGGGAAACCACTGCGGAACGGCTAATAGAGATAGGGAAATAATTAAGGTACCGCAAATTAAAGTTTTCTGCAAACCTCGAAAGTGAATTTGAATAAAATGGCATTTACGTTTTTCCATTTCCGGTTCTTTCATCTCGTTTGTATAAATTTCTCAAATCCGATTTAATAATCACGCTGAATAATAATGTACTATTAATTTTTCCAGAATTAAATCCTCTCTAATGTAATTGTAAATAAATATAAATTCAATAAAAACTGTTAATCAAAGAATTCATTTTATAGTTATTATCGTTTTATCGGTTTTTTATATTAGGCGAAAGATTTTCGGCAAGAAAGAAATATAACATACGTATACAGTGTTTGAAAAATGCAGAGAACTTACCGAGAAGATCCATTTGTGAGATAACTATGTCCGTTTTATAGCGAAAACTAGTTTGCCCTAGGTAATGTACATCCAACATAATGTCATTGCTATGGCACGTTAGAAAACTGAGTATTGTAGATGAAGTAGTCGCATTCCGGCAAGCAGTTGCAAATCATGCTAGGAATGTCATATGGGTAGTCGTCGCCAAAGTGAACAATGTAGTCGTTGAACAAATCTTGTGTCGCCATTCAATGTTTCACAAAAGTAAATTATATTCATTTTGGTTAATTATATTTAAAATACATATTCACGAAATATATTGAGATAAATAAAATTTCCGATGAGAGCTTGCTCACCATTATAAGTAATCAGACAAGTGAAATCCTCGATTGTGCAGTCACGAAAACGGGTGGCTGAAACATAAATGAAACATTAATGAAGATGTACGTCATTCCGCTAAATGTAAGAAATCATACTTGCGGGGAAAAAAAAGACGGATTGCAATTGCAATACTTGGCAACCCAGTAACGTTTGCAAAGCGACAAGCAGGTCTCCTGATGGTACACGCCGTTTTCATCGTATTGGCATGGTTGTTTATCTTTGTCCAGTTCGAGAACTCTCTGAGTAGCATATCCAGAAATACATTGTAAAGACATGCTGACCAGCGAACCTGACGGTATCATAGTGCCACTGTTGGGCCAGACATGAGGCTCGTTTATTATCACCACAACGCCATCAACCTGCTCTGCATAACAATTTGTTATTGAGATATTAAGATTAATGATGTTCAAGGAGATTTTTTATTCAAGGACAATTTTTAACCTTTTAAAAATTCTTTTTTTTTATAAGCTTGAACTGGATAGATCCGGTAAAAGCAGCTTAAAATCGGTACAAGGACCGTGAAGTTCTTTGAAAGCGACATTTCAATAACTGCCTCGTGCAATACAGTCCCGATATATCGATTTTGCAGTTTACGATAAATCCCTTTCCATTTCGCATGGGTAATAAAGGAGCGACATTATGGCAGAATGGAAGTCGCGTCCTATTCAAAATGCATCCTAGTGGTCGACGGCTTTCGCGAGGATATTAAAATCATATTTGCGAGACTCTGCGACGCGTTTGCATAACGATGGATTAGTAACGATATGTCGTGATGTATACTTCGTCATTTAACGGATCTCGACAGAAATAATATTAGTTATTAATCCGTCAGTTTAGCCGAGTTTACATCCAGTTTGCCATTATATGGTTCCTCTCTCTCCCTGGCTGTAGTTTGGATTTATGCTAAATGTTTATTCAGATAATGCATTTATATCCCTTTGTCCAAATAATGCAATAACAAATAATACATGATGATCTAAACTGAAATTATGCATACAATTTGCGTAAAAATGTTAAAACAGGAGTACAATAAAAAGTTACGAATAAATATAAAAAAAATTAATGGATTCTATTCCTTTATCTAGTATATTCTTCAAAAATATAAAAATTTTCAAGAAAGAATGTAACTGTGTTAAAAATTACCATAATAAAATTATCCAAAAAACATTTTAAAGTCAAAGTCTTTACTTTTCAAATCAGTAGTTTAGATAACGATCTGAATTATTTTAGAGTTATACGAATACAAATGGACCAGTCAAATCTAAAAATTTTTTATGAGCTTTGCAAAGTTCCATGACGTAAATTAAAAATCGCACACAAAAGTAATAAACTCAAAAAAATAAATCTTTATCTTTAATTTGCGTATTGTTGAGCATTATATTATACGTTATATTTTTTTCACCGAATTATTCAACATTAAATTAACATTGCAAAAACGAAGCAAAAAGTATTTTTTTTATTTTTATCATTCACTGCAAAAAACGAATAAAGTAATGCTCGGTATTCTTTAAAATAAACGAATAAAAAGATCTAAATTTTCTCTTTAAAATCCACCTATCATTTTTTCAATATAAAAAAATTGATTATAACTTTCGCGCAAATAAAGCGCTGAAAATTAAATAATTAACATTATCATTTAACTTAATATATCTCGACAAGAAATTGTCGAGCATTAAGAATTCAATGATCTGAAAGAATGAACATAATTGATGTCCTACATGTTCAGAACAATGATTTTAGGCAACACAATGTCACTTGATTCTATCGCAGCAGATCCGTCGCGCATTGTGTGGACTGTTGCATGGTCAGACAATCTATTTGGTTTATCCAATCTGACTATTCACCGCTATTTCTATGTCAGTCTGAACTTGGTCTAGTTTAAAATAAAACAATAAGTTTCAATGTATTATTTTATATTGAACTGAAAAATTGTTGAAAATCACTCTTTACATATTGCAGACGACTTATCGGAGATTAAAGAATCAACCCATGATGATATGTTCACATTCTTCACTTTTTCGAACGTTTGTATTTGTATATTACCTCTTAATCGAAAACAATATTTTCGAATTTGATTTTCTCTCTTTAAACAGAACTCTGTACAAAACAATTTTATACTATATTTTCGACTTATTTTTACATCTCAGAACTCATCTCCTTGTTACCTGTACTATGATTTCCGAAATCCTGTATATATGTACAACAATATAAAACGAAAATGTAGATATATATATTTATATATATTCGTTTTATATTGTTGTATAGACGCGATATTGTATTGGAAGCATTTCTATACTTTCAGACAAGTCTAGCGAAGTAAATTTGCTGAGAAGGTGTTCAATTCGCACCGATCAAGCTTTGATTCTTTCAAATAGAAAGTGAAGGCAATAAGCCAGTAGCAAGCGAATCAGTCATTGCAATTTCAAATTTTCAAAAACTATTTATTCAAGATAATATTTTTTGTAGAGTATCGAAGCATCTTCCTGCTTCATCTCTAGATACGCGATAGCACTGGTTTTTCGTATAAATCATATAGATCATTAAGCCTTATCACGTAAAATATTACATACTAGCATTATTCTCACTAGAATTTGATGGCTTCGTTATGCTTCCTAGATGAATCGTAACCTTGACACCGGTCCAATCGCCGTAGCCAGATGCTCTACGTGGCCACGATTCCGTAGGATCCATTGGAGGTGTTTGTGCTACTTCAGAATTAAACGAATAACAGAAACCATATTCGGTCTTCTGCACCTGGAAGATATCGCAGCAATTGCGATCGGCGTTACGCCACCAGCAAGAGGACAGTAATTGATCGCAGCGTGGCATTACCTCATATAGCACTTGAGTTATGTTGATACCTATTCAATAATAATTACTTTTCAACTTCAATAAAAGAAGTGCAAATGCATTCATGCATATATAAAATATACGCACGTATTTAAAACGCTCAAGATAATATTAATTTAAATAATATTATCAAAATTTAATTATCGACGTTTCATAAGACATTAGTGTCTTGCTTCTGACTAAAGTTTTGAAGATAAAATTAGAAAAATTATATACGCTATAATTCGATCGCATGAAAAAATTTAGGAAAAAATAAATATTTTACCTGCGAGACTATGAACATTTTGATTCTTCAGAAAATCCAGTTCATCAAAATCCCCGAAACTCATCATAGAAAGCTTGCCCAATATTTTCCGAAAAGTTTCGAGACTTGCTTTATCCGTACCATTAGGAAAAATTTTTAATTCGAGTTCGAGGACTCGATTCCAGTCGACGCGGTCATTCGGACAAAGCGTCACGCTCGGGAAGGGTAGATACGAAGTCCCATAATGCATCGATTCGATGTCAATCACCGTCGGCGCATCCTAAATAAATGTATATAATGCACTCTAAATTTCTTGCAGTGAAATCTCATTCCAGAGGAATGAAAACATAACACCATACTTGAAAAAAAGTGAAAATATCTTACTTCTTGAAAAAAGTGACGATCTTCACTCTTTTTAGAATGAAATTTCAAAAAATCTCACTTCATATTAACATAACTCAAGTGCTATATAAAATAATATGTTGCGAAAAAAAATGAAAATATTTCACTTCTTAAAAAAGAATAACAATTTTCACTCTTTTTTAGAATGAATTTTCACTTCAAAAGAGTGAAATTTCTTACTTTTTTTTTAAGTAAGATTTTCGTTCCTTTCAAGTGAAAATTCATTCTAAAAAGAATGAAAATTGTTACTCTTTTTCAAGAAATGAAATATTTTTACTTTTTTTCAAAGATGATTATATTTTCATTTTCTTGGAATGAGATTTCATCGTAAGAAATTTAAAGTGTGCATTCGATATTTTAAAAAGTTTAAGGTCTCTATTAAAAATTATTTTATCACTTTATACTATCACAAAATCTTTAGAAATCAAAAATAATATTCCGAATAATATGTACATATATATATATATATTTGGGAGATTATTATCGTATATATATATATATATATATATATATATATATATATA
>NW_012130131.1:643653-647696 GCF_000143395.1 Atta cephalotes
CGATATATTGTATACGATTGAAATTTTAGTTTTTTTCTTTCATATAATTTTTTCTTACATATAATTTACCTGGAATCTAAGAGCAAGTGAGTAAATCACGTTGCTAGCGATTGTAGAAGATATTACAAACACGACAAGCCACAGGAATCGTTCAATTATATGTAATTCAGGATTAACGATGTGACGAAGACCATGAATAGTCGTATGCATGCAAAAATAATTCAATGTTTGTATGATCGCGTTGAACTGTTTACTTTGGCTTTCGTTTCCACGAAACTTGATTCTTGTGATTCCATTTCTTACGGCTCTCATTAATTTCCTTAATTTCCTCTGGTTAGATTTCATGTCTAAAAAAATGAAAATTAGATGATTTTAAAATTCGAAAATTCAATACATCGAGAAACTTGTAAGAATGTGCAATCTCCAGATCAATTCGCTAAAAATCAACTTTTTGCAAAAAGATCGCTCCGAAATATAACTCTTTTTATAAAAAAAAAAAACAACAACAATTCTACAAAGAGAACGATTTAAAATATCCCCTTTTAGTTAGAAAAATCAATTTTTCGCAAAATGGATCGTTTTTTAAAACCATTATTGTTGTTTGGGAAGATCTTTTGGAAATCTTTTGGAGATCAGAACATCCTTAGGAACTTGAGGAATCTTAGAGAAAGCTGAATCAATAAATTAAGAGGACAAAAATAAAAGAAATTTCTTCGCTCACTTTCATTTGAATGAACTTCTAGCACTTAACATCGGTAAGATAAATACATCCTTATGGTCACTCCTTGCGGTCAAAAGCGAACTGAAGCATCAAGCACCTTTTCAAAGTATCCTCGAATGAAAGACGAAAAGAGGTCAAGCCTTAGTCCTCATTTTATATCGGTTTATCAGCAATGCATCGTACAAATAAAAAATCCAATCAATTACAGGTGAAGTAGGCGAAAAGGGGGAATGGCAGGTGGAAAAGGGTCGAAGAGGTGGCGCGTGTTTGAACGCGCACCCGATGTGATCAGGATAATTCAGTTAACGTGATTGTTACGCAAACAATGCCAACACGAACGGAGAGAGCCGCTTCCCCAGCTTCAATGTCCGCGAATAATGAAGAAGCCTCCGGGGGTCGCGATCGCAGGTTTTGATTGCATCCTCTAGTATAATTTGAACGAGAGAAATCAGGATTCGTTGATTCGTTCGGGCGACATCACGTCGCTGAAAGCTATCGACGTTTCGGCATTCAATGTCGGTCTTTCCAGTTTGGCGAAATTCTCTGCGAATCTGATTTCAGAGGCATGCGATATTCGAGATGACTCACATCAACTCTAATAATTTTTTTAATTCTCCATAAGTAAAATGACTTTCTCTCAAACAAATAGTATTTTATCGGAATAGATTATCGAATTATACATACATATTGGAAAAATGTCTCTGTCGTTTAATAATTATTTTCATTATTTTAATTATTTTCACTTATACAATATATAACTTTTTTATTACATATATTTTTTTAATTTCATAATTTATACATTTAGTTCAATATCATAGCTATAATAGATTCAATAATAGATTCTTTTATGTATCCTCCGAAAAATAATGAGCTTCAACAAATTTACGTTACTCAAGACGCTCCCATTTTAAAACAATATTCGAGGATTAAATGAGTATGAGTGAATACGTGATGGCAATTTCTCGTTCCGAACCGATGATGCAATCGATGCCACACTGTTGGCGCTTCGTTCTAGCTGTGCTTCATTATCCTGGGGATGAAACCGACGTTCTATTAACTACGCGGCTGCAATCGCTCTAATATTAGTTTCGCTTAAACATCACAGGTTTTCATTCCGTGCGCACATCGTATATACATACCCCCATGCTAGCTTGCAAGCGAATCGATTATATCGCTATAATAAGAGATAATTTGTATCTTAATGATCTTTATGCAAAATATTATGTTAACAAATATTATGTTAACAATTAAAATTATAAAAGATAAAGAATAAAAATTGAGAAATCTGAAAGATCGTGATTTATTTTATCAACTTGACTCTTATTGATTACTATTAAGTGTACAACTTTGCTTCCGCCGTTTTCCTATAGATGGCTTTAGCGGTAAGTGGTGATAGAAATAAATAGATCATAGACGTCATACAATAAACTTGGGCATCTGTCAACATAATCCCATAGAAACATTAGTCGATTTGTGTCTGCATCATGAAGTTATTCTCGATTGAAAATGTCAGTTTACGAGCCAAATTCTCATCATTTGCGGGAGGTTTTAATTTTTTGCTTCAATATGAAGAAATCTGCGGCTGAGGCTCATCGAATGCTCTCAAATACTTATGGTGAGGCCACTATTAGTGAAAGAACGTGTCGTGAGTGGTTTCATCGCTTCAAGAACGGTGATTTTGTCCAAGGTCATGTTCTGTATTTGGTGGGACCAGCTCGGCGTAGTGTATTATGAACTGTTAAAACCGACTGAAACAATCACAGGCGAACGCAATTGACGCGTTTGAGCCGAGCATTGAAAGACAAACAACAAAGCCGTAATACAACGAGAGACACGATAAAGTGATTTTGCAGCATGACAATGCTCGACCCCATGTTGCGAAAGTGGTCAAAACTTGGAAACATTGAAATGGGAAATCCTACTCCACCCGCCGTATTCTCCAGACGTTGCTCCCTCGGACTATCACTTGTTTCGATCAACGGCCTGGCTGACCAGCACTTCCGGTCTTATGAAGAAGTAAAAAATTGGATCGATTCATGGATAGCCTCAAAAGATGACCAGTTTTTTCAACGCGGGATTCGTACGCTATCCGAAAGATGGGAGAAAGTAGTGGCCAGCGATGGACAATACTTTGAATCATAAATGTATAACCAGTTTTTTACAATAAAGCCTCGAATTTCGGAAAAAAAACGGCGGAAGCAAAGTTATACACCTAATATGTTTTTTAAATAAAATTTTAAATAAAATCGCTTCATTTAAATATTTTTTATTGCATAAATTTTATATTGTAATTTCTACATATGTGATATTTTTTAACCTAATTCTTTGTACACGATATATAATAATTAGAAATATACAGTGTCCACTCACAAGAAGTTCCGAGACGACCAAATAACTCCTCAGAAAAGTGTTATTGAAAAAAATGTTAAAGACAAAGTTGTAATCAAAAAGATCTATTTATTGATCTTATCAGTTTGATCTTGAGTGACATCGCCAAGGTCAGATCAAGATTACATCAATTTTTTAAAATGGAATATCCTATTTTTTTATGCGAGAATGTAATAGCTGGTATTAAGAGCTTTTCAAAATACTGTAATAAAGTGATTTTTTATTAAGTATTTTTTGAGTTATAAAACTTAAAAGTTACAGTTCGGCATTAGCATTACGCAAGGTGTCCGATTAACGTAAAAATGAATTTTTAGTGCAAAACACAAAAATGAAAATAAGAGATATTACCTTCATTTATTATAGTGTATTATAGTGTTTCGCCACCCAAAGTCAAACTGATAAGATCAGTAAAAATCTTTTTGAATCCTGTAATTTTTGTTTTTCTCGATATCGCTTTCCTGAGGATTTATTACCCGCTCCGGAACTTTTTGGACACTCTGTACCTGAATGTATTTATACATCTACGACACATTTATATGAACACATATGAAAGCACACATCTGTCTTTTGAAATCTTTCGTCTGGAATTTACTGACCTGCAACACGCATGTCCACGTAAATTGTGCAACGATGGAGCTGAAAATTCACTCGTAATCGAGCAACTCGCGAGAAAATTCCAACAACATCCACAATTCTCGCTATTCATCGTCTTTCAATTTTTTTCTGCTTCTTTATTCTCTCTTCATTCTTTTTATTTACCGTTCTAATTGGCTATTTCCATTAATTTATTCAATATTAAGTATCTTAGTTTTAACAAAATTTTCAACAAAAATTTTTATTAAAAACAACAGGTATATCTATTATCTTTATCAATTTTATATTTATTTTGTTTAGCTACAGGTACTTATTTTAATGATAATTGTAAAATATATTA
>NW_012130131.1:650558-667517 GCF_000143395.1 Atta cephalotes
CTAATGAACTTTATTCATTAAACTAAAATTACCTATTTTAAAATTGAACAGCGAGATATATCAAAATATTAGGTGTGGGTAAAAAGTTCGTGTCGTTTTTTTAATGTCATCTAACGGGAAAAACGCCACGAACTTTTTCCCACACCTAATAATTTTTTAATTTTGAAATTAGAGCTCTATGTTTTATATAATAATGTACAAGAAAAATTCCAACATCATCAGTGAGATTTTTCCTTAGCATACTCGACATTGAAGGGATTAAGCTTAGTTGTTTCGTTGAGACACTCAGTTTTTACTCAAAGCTTTCCAAGAAGTTTTCTCTAGCTGTTGCAGCTTTAAGCAGCGTTAATCCTCTTGCCATGGAAAAAGGTCCTAATGCCTTAGTTACGAGTCCTCAGAGAGAAAATTCCTCACCTATATACCGAGACTGGTTTCCCTTGCCAGCTGTTATCCAAACGAAAACGCCGCTTACAACGGCGTTTAAATTTCGCCCTCAACGATTACGATGAAGTCTCGAGATCCAGAATAATAAGCACACGATTCGTCCCAAGAGGGTTAAATCTCGTGCAAGGTTTCCATAAAACGAAATTAATGATGCTTTATCTTGGTTAATTACAAGCGAGAATCTCATCTTTATGCGAAGTAGAAATGTGTCGCGTCTATCAATGCTTCTAATTTGATAACTTTGAAGAAATCGTGTAACAATGTCTGCGCGGGTAAAATATTATTCGCTTTCCGAATAGCATCGCGGTATTATTTGAACAACGAAAGTGTATTAGCATATATATAGTATTATTTAATATAAATATAGTATTATTTAAATAAAAATAGAAATTGTTCTTTTGTTCTATATATATATATCTATATATATATATATATATATTTAATATATATATATTTAATATATAGAATATATAGAATTACATTAGATTAAACATTTCATTAAATCGAGCTTATTTTTAATTATAAAAGATAAAATATATTCTAATCTAGATATATCAATCTAAAATTATTTTTATAAAATGTTAAATATTTTGGAACTGTAACAATTCAAGGTTGGCATTTGTACATTGTACATGCTGAAATTTATTCGAAAGTAGATTGCGTTCAATTAGAAGCAAAACGTAAGTCAATAATATGTATAAGCATATACATTATTTCTCATCTTATTGTAAAATATGACCAATTGCAGTGGACAATTAGTATCAAGATACTATTCAATTTCGTATAGAACTAATGAATAAAAATAGACATCGCTCACATAATTTTCTTCTTACAACGAGTTAGTTTTCTACCGACAATAAATTCTCAGACACTTTAACTAATGCAACCGGAACAGCACATTGGTCCAAACATCATCCAACGTCCGGCAGTAAATCACCTTACGAAGTCAGCCATCTTCGACGATGTATGGGGTATGGGGTAAGTAGCATAAGTTTCCGATCTTTTTACATGCTCACGCGTAACGACTTACGACTTTACGAGAAAGTTTCATAGGAGAAAAATTCTCGCGGCAGCTTATCCTTCGAAGTCACCTTAATCCAACGGGACGTTTCAACCCTCGATTACTATGGTTAAGTTCAAGTAAAGTACCTAGGTGTTATGAGAAAGGGCTTTGTTTTATCCTGATAAATAGATAGCGTTATATACTTTATATTTCTATATAAGATATCTCAAAGAAGAAAAAATAGAAATGTCTTAAAAACATGATGGTTTTGTGAAAAGTATTTCAAATAAAAATGTTTTAATCATTTTTTATATAAAATTAAGATATGATTGTTAAAAAATAAGTAAAGATATTTTATATTTCATCCTCGAATATAGAATGTGAAATATCTCGTAAAATATTCATTTTTTTCAGTAATTTTATCTGAATATTTTTTATATATAGAATGCCAAAAAGTCGATTAACTTTATTTTAATTACATTAACTACTACTCCATTACTTATATTAACAATACAATTATGTTTTTTCTCTACATGTGTTTTTTATATTATTATCAATTCTTTTTAATATTCTATATATTTTGTATAAAATGAAAATCATCGAAAAATAAATGAGATATTTTTTTCTGTTTTATATATACATATATGGGTATGTATTGGGAGAAAATATGAAATTATTTGATCAGATATTTTTGGGATATTCTTTATGCAAATATGAAATTTCTACTTTGAATTTCGTATTCTTTATTAGTTTAATTCATCCTCGGCATTTGGATGAATCATCGTACTGGGACTGAACAGTGGACAATGAACATTTAATCGCAATAGCAAAAGTCTAAATGTTACGGATACGGAAGAAGAAGCTATCTATAAGTGACGAATGAATCTCGCAACAGCTTCTGTGATCGATTCCAGTCGGATTAATCAGTCAGTACTTAGTACGGCGAAGCTTGACGTAACCCTTACACGTCCCTTCACCACATCCATTACCATTCACGCTGTAACGTAGCTCTGGATTTTGCTGAGGTCCCAGCAACATTTCGCCGCAGTTTCCTGCATTATCGCGCCGCGATGTAACGTTGTCGTTGCATAAAACGGATACGGAACATTACAATTATATTATACGGGGCATTACAACGTGCTCCTAAACTCCATAAGTCGAAGAACGTTATTAAATCTGCTTATTATTTCGTATACATAAAAACTTAATTTTCTTCTAAATATGTTATAATATTTTTTTGCCTTAAATAATGTCAGCTTTTAGTAAATAAAATATAAATATTGTACATAAATACTTTAATCAAGATACAAGACTCTTTTCTAAAATTTTTAAAGAGACATCCTAGGAGTATACAAAAAAATAACATGATAGCTATTCACAAGCATGTACGCTAAAAGGAGCAATGAGGACCCCGACGGGTTAATAAAAGCCGCGCCACTTCGTTACGTCATCGCTTCCCGACCCCCACAGGGAATATTTTGTTCGGCAGCTGTTTCCAGCTCGTTAGCGATTTTCCTGTCAACAAACGCGCCGAAACGCAATTTCAAAAAGCCGATCCTTCAATCGCGTATCGAATGACCGACGTGTAACACCGTTCTAAAAAACGCGCTTTTAAAATTACACTCTTTACGTTCGCGCACGATCACGCTCGCGCCTAAAATTGCATTGTAGTCAGTTTTCCGAAACGCGACACAAAGGCAAAGCAGGCTTAGAACATGATCCACCATTCAAACATTGAGTTACGCGATATACCCTTTGGTACTACGGACTACTTATCTGATTCTCTCTCTCTCTCTCTCTCTCTCTCTCTCTCTCTCTCTCGTGCGCGCGCGCGCACGCGCTATCCTTAGTTCTATTCTATTACCGACCGGCTTGCCCACAACATTTTCCTGGTTTTCATGGGAAACGAGATGCCGAGTCAGACGGATCGCGAGAAATTATTCAGGGATCAAAGTGAATTTCCCCAGGATCACAACTCTGCAATGGAAATGCATAATCCCGTAAGTGTGTGTGCGTGTGCATACGCGTGTGCGTGTCTATGATCGCGAACCGTAAATCCACAATCGAAATCGACCGCGGTGCATTCGTTCGATTGCGAACGTGTGCCCCTGTCGCATACGCGAATCACAATTTGCATTGATCATGGCACGGTCGTGGACGGTGTTTGAACTTAATAAGAATTTTAATTGAATTAAATAAACCAGCCGATTGAGAATCATGCCAGCGTATTCCCCCATTCTCACTCTGTCTCCCTTTACATATTTGCAATTCGCTATTGCTATCGCAACTGTTATCGGGTTATAGAGCTTTCCACGAAATACCGCTAATCTTCGCCCATTCCCAATGATAGTCCACTTCGAAATAATCCTCAGACTAGTCAATGTTTTTTTAATTAATTAGCTAATTAAAAGTCCGATATCGCAATGATAAATTTTGCCGAATTTTATCGAATATATTTTAGTTTTTTTTGCATTTTTGGAAGAATAAAAATTTTCTAATAATAATTTTATCACATCGACAATTTTTTTATGAATAATATACGAAAGCTTTTTTTCTAAATCATTATTATTTATCAATTTTACAAGAGAAGCATTTCTTACAAAGTTTGCTTTTATTAAATATTTTACCCACCTTAATTTTTCACTGTAATAGTAGTCTTATAATTAGTCTATCGATAATTTCCGTTATCGAACGTATGACTCGTGTGCATTTTGTTCGGGACAGTGATAATTAATAGCGCTCGGTTTAGCGAGATATGTACGCGGAAAGTTCACTGATGCTATGGTAAGCTGAATTAAACTATGTATATTATCTCGGCAGAGCGTTTTGTGATAACTGCCAATAGAAAAGTTTTTCATTTCTCATACATCGTATTTTCTTTTCATAGCAGGCGAGAACACGATACGATAAATGCTATAGAAACTGAAACAGCTCCCATATCTAATATTTTCTTATAAAAAATAGAGGTAGATATTTTATTTATTTTTAATTATTACAAATTTACAATGGAAATTATAATTATTATTAGATTTGAAATATGAAGATTAAAAACCCGTAATATCTTGCTAGACATTAGCTATTTTATTCGTGTTTCATGTACAAATTTTCATATTAAGTAGATTTATCCTCGAACGGCCATATTTAACGTTAAGCGTAAGACGAGAATACGAACTAAAGATTCGTCGATTGGTAAATTAATTTAATTAAACTCAGGCCGTTCTATTTATGGACGTGCTCGCGAACCAAAACGACATGTCGCACGACGAGAATTGCCGGATAAACGCACGAGAAGTTCTGCGATGCTCTGAGGCCATGACAGCGCGATAAATTTCGCACGATCGTGCATGAACGCAAATACCGGTTCGTTCTGGAATGAAACTACTCCCGCCAGGCCACTTAACGGTAGTCCGTCGCGTCCAATTTCCGAACGAAACCATCTTGCGGCAAAAAAAAAGGGAAATAACGGAAAAAGTTAAGAAGGGATAGAAAGATGAGAAACAAAGAAAAATCTTGGACAAATAAGATAAAGGTAATTATACAAAATTAGATCGTATCGCATCATTCGATATGATATCGAGTAATTGTTTCAATTTTTGTCAAATGTGAATACGTATATATTCCCAATTTAAAGAAAATTAAAATTAATCTTTGAAAAAAAAGAGCGCAATATAGACAGTAGAATAATCTATATCATGTTTAAACGTTTTTAAAATATTCAAGAAGTTAAGGTTCTAAGAATAAATTGCTTATTGTTACAGCCAAGACCAATTATGATAAGCGGCAAATAAATACTTATAAGCATACAATTAACAAATGTTTAGCTATAGTTTAAGGAAGCTTTACGGGATTAAAAATCTACGTGGCACGCTAACCATGCTGCTGGGGTTATTAATGAACATAATTAATGAGAAGCGAGGATGCGTGCGCTGGAGTATAATTATGGCGATATCAGTTTAACGGCGATACAATTATGATGAATATTCGTACCTAATTTTGCAAATTCAAGCTGGATAAGTTGCTAGGTTAAATAGCGCATTTTCGTTGGACAAACCGTCTATGCGCTCAGCTTTATTTTTGGTAAAAAGATTATTTAGTCATGTTTCCGCGTAAAAAAAATGCATTATAAAAAAATATAGCTAAAAAGAAAAGTATTAGCCCTCTAATCCCAATATTTATAAGAAGTAATATAAAGAAGTAATATATTATTGTTTTAAAACATTTGTTTTAATATTAACAACACAGATGTTTGTCAACAGATTAAATTAATTCGTTCCTAAATAATGATTCTTACACAAACACGAAATTTATTTAAGCGGCTCGCAAAACCTGTCTGATAGATTCTCCGCGTTTTCCCAGAAAAGGAGCTGCCTGATAAATTGTGCGATCGTGATTCGATCAGGTTGCAGAACGGCTGGCGTAAACCACGATAGATCGATTTCAGAGACGCGGTTTTACGGCCGCAGCGAAACGTCCTTGGAATTGGGTATATTTACCGGCAAGCAATATATTTATTGGCCGTGAAAGCCCGCGACTGCGAGATAAAAATTGCCGATGCATTCGAGTGAGCGCAGTGGTTTACACAGCGATAAACCGAGAGCGGAGGCGATAAAATGAGCCTCGAAACTCGCGAAGCGCTCCGCCAGAGATAATCGCGCAAGGAATACTCCGCGAAGTGTTTTCTCGATAGTGGTGGATGATCGCCGCGACTAGAAGTTGATGATGCTATACAGTGCGCCTCGTAAACACGGCAATTTCTCGCGTCTGCATGGAATACGGGGTAGGTGCACGAAATGACATACTTGTAAAGCTCGTTCTAACAAGTAACAAAAAAAAGATATTACCGAAAGAACATCGCCCGAGAGAAATATTAGCGAGATTAAAATAATTTCTGTTGAAAGTGGCGTAGCACGGAATATTTAATCAGTGCTTTTTATTGGAATGAGCGAAAATGAAGAAATATGTTCCCTCGTAATGCGAATATTCACGGGTTAAGGGCTCGTGGCGTCCTGAAAACAGCGCGTCGTTGGCTTCTTTGTTTGGAGATGCTCTCGCCTCTCGCATCCGCTGCGAGATAAAGCCGCGGTATTTTAATTTCAAATGAAGGGCTCCGTTGTTGCGTTTCTCCCGTTATAGTTTCCCAAGATCAACGGTGTCGTTGTCGTTACTGCTAGATTACTGCTAGACTACTGCTAGATTCAGCTGCCGAGAACGCTCAATTTGCGCGAGTTTGCCATTAATTCTTGCTAACAGATCCTGATTATCCACTTTCTCGAGAACGTGCAGAAAGAGCGAAAAATTGCCTTTCAAGTTTAAAAATTAGATAACGACGTTGATCCAGGGCAAAAAAAAGGACGATTACAATGAGGATTCTGTTGGCGACGCAAATTGTTGAGTGGATTAAACTAAAGACTAATTGTAAGAAGATCCGATGGAGACACGTCGAGTGCAAACAGCGGTAACTGGCTATTAAATTCTCAAAGGAAATGCACACGGGGCTATGTTCTATTTCAACACCATAAACTTTATGACTCTGTGAATTTGAAACTGTCAATGAGTAAGATGATATAATTCGATATTAACCGTTTCTCAGGCAATCGGAAATTATTTCGTATAGCCATCACATCTCGTATCTTTCATCATTCTCGTTTAGTCGCGTTGTTGCAAAGAGTAACTGTAGGTATCTCCTTTTTTTTATCATTTATACATACGAATGAGTTATCTCACATCTGACGCAGATGGAAGCTGTTCCCTTTGCTTTCCTTCTTCAGGAGAAAACACGACGAGAAAGAGCCTTGGCGACGAGACTGGATGTACCTCTATAGTTAATGAATGTCACCGGGCACGAGCTTGAATTCACGAGAATAAATGGAAAGCAAACAAAGTGACATGTCGGCACGGGTCTGTTGTCGGTAAACCAAAGAAATACATTGCTGTTACAGTGAGAATTTGCATCGGTAGATGCCAACGAATAAAACGAATCTAGGAGTCCTGAAAGCGTCCGCTATGCAGATCAACGTTTTTATTTTGCAAAATATAACTGTATTTCGAAACTGTATTTTAAAATAATTGAACGATTCGTAAATGAAATGAAGTACATGGTTTGCAGTATATTCAAAAATAAAATGCTTCAAAGATAATTACGAATATAATAAAATGATTCCCTCCTATGTAATTCTGATTCTGTCAAAAAGGAGATGAATGGAAATAATATTTAATATTTATCATGGATAAATTTTAAAATTTTTTAAATTTTAAACATTTTAAACAAAAACCTAGTATGAATTCGCGTACAAACTGTCCAAGTTCGCGCCAACGACAGTGAAAGTAAAAAACGGATGGGTAACCTCGCCAAGTTTTGAGAATTTCATTTGCCACAACTATCGAGATCCCGTTCCATCCATGTCTGTGAGAATCTCCCTTCCGGCGAACAAAGAAATTATTTCGCACCGCTTTGGAAGCGTTGCCCCGGACAAACGAATTATTCCGCGAAGCCGACCAAGTTTCCTCTGCGAAGAACTGCAAGAGGAGAAATCCCGAGTGAACGCCATTTCGCAGATGAACTTACGAAAAAGCTCAAGCGAGAGAACAAATTAGGCCAGTGACAACGCAAGTTGACGACGATGTCTCGAAAGCGAGGTGGAAATTCCGCAAAACGTCGAGACTCGAAAGCAGACAATAACGAGCTTCATTTCCCAAGCAGAAGCGTTCGTCTTATTTCTGCCGCGAACGAGAAACCTCTTCATTGTACAGAAGATCATCCTTGAGAAGCGAGAACCAGAAAATCTGCTCCCAACTGATCGCATCGGAGAAGCTCGAAAGCGAGCGATAACGTGCATATTTCTCGACTTAAATGTGCTCTTAAGAGCAATAACGTTGAGGAATGATCGTTTCATCGAGGTACGAAAGATAGATTATCTACTTTTGCGATTCTGATCGAGATAAGAAAGATGTACCGAGATCGAAGAAACAAAGGTGACGGGTGCTCTCTTTTCTTTTTTGCCAGCTAAACGTCTCTTTAAAACGTTTAAGCGTTTTAAAACTATCAGTATTTCGAGAAAAATATCTAAAAAGCACTTATTGTTATAGTAATTCATGAGAGATAAAAATTGAAAATTCACACTTGGTCAAGGTCAAATCTCTTTTTTTGCATCGTTTGACAAAAAGACGCGCGCGAAAATGAATGCTACTCAATGAATTATTTCAAATAAACGAAATTTTCTCTCCCCATAACAAAGGAAGATGATGCCACGGTTAATGAACATCGACGAGTGAACTTGCACAAATTTGGTGGAAGCAAGGCAGAGCAAATTGAGTGAGGCGGTAACGGAACTATTGATCCGGGTTATTCCCCCGGTTTTCCCCCTTGACTCCTTTCGACGTCCCAAACATGCCGATCCCCTTTACCCTGCAACGACTTCGAGTCAAACGAAAAATTTCCAGGCCAGCCAGATACTATCGAGGATATGCGCGAGAGACAATTTCTAAAAGAGATAGTGGCTTTTATTTCAATTCTGAATATGAAATTAGCTTGAAAAGAATCTATGATAGAGTGAAAAAATCTATGATACGCTCAATTTTTAAACAACAGCTTTTTCCTTCGTTATAAACCAATAATGATCAATTAAATATCCCTCCCCCCCCCCTCCCCAAATCTGATGACAATCTATTTTCAATTTTTTGCAAAATGACAAAAAATAATTATCAACATCACACATATTTGATTATATATCAGTTTTTAAGTTGATTTCGTCTTTTATACATATACAACAAAATGTTACAACGAAGTGTGTAATATTTCTTTAGTCGTTATGGCGATTCGATAGAGTATCGCAATTCGATTCCGCCGTATCAGCAAGCGAATTTAAATTACGATATCGAACGAGCGGTTTTGTAAACAGCACGAGAGTACAGAGAGTGAGAGCGCAAAAGAAAGGATAGGAAGGTGAAGGGAAAAGCGAGATAGAGAGGCTTTTGTCGAACTGATCGAACCGCGAGCGAATATTGCCTTCCTACGTCACTCCCCTCTCATTTTCTCATCTTCCTCCTTTCTCTGTCTTCATCTCGTCCCTCTCGATATTCTCACTAATCTACCTGCAATTACAGCAAACGGATTTTCAGTAGCACCGTATAATTCGCCACTGTCACATTTCATCGATAATTCGATGCGTATTGCCTCCATTAGCGGAAGTCGAGAAGAACGCATATGTACCATTTAAATATATGTTAATGATAATAATTACGAAACTCATTGTTGCCCGAGATTGTTAGATAATTATTCAGCGTATAACTCGTCAACGACGATAATGAGCAGCATAAACGTCTATCTGGATGATTTCTGTAATTAGTATGCTAGTCCATTGAGGTTTGTAACATTCGCTTTTCATTCAAAAGCAAGAAATATTAATAAGCGAATTAAAAAAATTCTCCGATCTTTAAATTAAATATTAGTTTAAACTAAATTATCCTCACAAATTAATTCGGAGATAAAATTTTACCGTTATTTAATTCCTATACTTGATAATTAAATGTAAATTTATTTCAAGATATGCAAAGTGAAAAAACAAAAACAATTTATGCAAAATGAAAAAACTTTATCATTATTGCTTATATGTTGTTCATTATATATCGTATTATATATCTGATATATATCCAACCTCTACTTTAATTTTTGTCTTATATTCTGCTTAAAATTATTTCTTTACGCTCGAAATATCATATACGTACGATTTTCAATCATAATATATTATCGTTATTTCATTATTAGTATTTATTTCATTATTAAATAAATTGCTTACTTGCATATTCGTGCATTCGAATTGAAAAAGCTGCAATGTCGTTATTTAAATAAAGAATGTTATTGTCATTGTAGAAGAGAGAATATTTTCAAAATATTTGCTAATAAAAATAATTTTTATGTATGTTTCAATAAAATATACACACACACATTAATGAACATTAATATTATATCTGTTTGATAATGTGCGCGTTATCGAAGGTAACTATATATACTAAATACATAAGATAAAAAATCAGCGGCGCGTGTTGGCATCGTTGGCGAAGGTGCGCACTTGACTCCATCAAGCTGCAGCGATGCGGAGCAAGGAGGAGAATGAGATAGGGAGAGTGAGAGTGAGAGCTGAGCAAGCATCGAAAATCGATAATGCAATCTGGCCGGCACGGCGTTGCGGCGAACATTTTGGCATGACGGCGACGTCGGCAGACTGATATGAGCCACCGAATGTGACAAACGTTCATAATGCAAGCAGTAAGAGGGAGAGAACATTCGCTATGAAGGGTACCGGCCGCGTGAAGTCGACCCAGGACCAACGACTCCGTCCGGGTTGAGTGTCGGATGGGGGGCACGGAAATAAATGAATACCATCGCTCACCGTCGCGAATGACTGCTTTCGCGCCGCTGGGTATTGTTCATTAACTTTTCTGGCCGCCGATTAATTGCGCGCTCCTGTCGCCGGCGAAAAATCTGGCCGCGCTCGGGAAAATGAATTGGCACCGTGCAAAAAGCGGGCTGCGAGTCATATGAGCTAACCCAACTTGGCTAGATAGTCGACATGTCTTTGTCATTGTTATACTATTGTTACACAAAAATTCACGATGTAACTTCGATTATTGTATGATAATTTATTCATTTAAATAATAAGAATCTTATTGGAATCTTATTGTTGCATATATATACAATCAATAGAAATCAATACACAACCAATAGAAACCAATACACAATCAATAGAAAATATCACTTAAATTTGATTTTACATCGTCGTGCCTCAAACTTACCCATCATCATAAACGCATCTTATTATTCCTACATTACTAACGTGGTTTTTTTTTTATGTATTGTTAGATTTTGTTTCTCTCTGATATACTATAGAGCTATAGCTATAGCTTAATTTTCATTGTTCTCTTTTGATGATTTACATTAAATTGATTGATAATATTCTATATCCTTTAGATAAAAATAATTGCAAACAATTTTTTTAATTGTAAAATAATTTGTGCTAAATAGCATGAAGTGTATAAATAGCATTCATATATTTAATGAATTTATAAAGCTGGAATGTGTCCTGGAATAACATGCGAGTAATGAAGAGTTAAGCAATCAAGAATATTCACAATGGAATATCTTCGTGGAATAAAAAAAAGAGAGTTACGATTTTTATGTTTCTGTAAACTTTATTATTGGTAAGCTTTCTATATGTATATTATCTTACAATTTCCAAATAATAATTATATCTTAGTTGAATATAATATATATAGAAATCTTTTTCTTTATTTCTAGACAAAATTATATTTATTTTTTGAAACTGCTTTGCTATATGACTCATGTAAATTTGCGTCTCCCATGGCGAGTCCTGTCTGCCGCCTTTGAATGCCGACACGCCTGGGTTGAATCGATAGGACGCGACAGAGTTCACCTGTCTCAGAGTTTGCACAGCAAAGAGAAACGAAGAAAGAATTCACGGAAGACAAATAGAGATGGTGAAGAGAAGGGGTGGAATTATCTTCTCGTCTCTCGGCGCAAGCTGCTTTTCGGAAATATGTATATTCGAGAGCAAACACATCACGTTGTCAAGCAGCGACTTGCTTGCGCGCGCAAGAAAAAGCATAGGAAAAATCGAATTACAACAAGCGCGTTCGTAAGAAATATTAAAAATATACGATGAGGCAATACACGAAGTGTTGAACGGGAAAATAAAGCGGAGAATGCTTTAGCATCGAAGGATTTTATCGATGCATCGCTTTTCTGCAACGAAATATGACACAGCTTGAGATCGCAAGAAGATCTGATGTACATAATCAATTTCGAGCCTCTCTTTCCTTTGAAATAACAGTTTAATATTACGTCTCTCAAACTTGTTATTCATATAAAATATAATAAAATATTACATTTTATCGTACAGATAATTTTTGTTTAATTTGTAATGTGGACTTTCTTCTGATATACTTATAAGTATATGTTCGGTACTTTTCGAAGATTTAAAAGATAAACGACAAGAGCTTCTTATAAATTAAGGATCAAAGATACGAATAAATAATTAACATCTATCTACAAAGTCTCGATTTCTTAAAGTAATACAAAGGAACACCCGATAGCCGCGAACAAAAGCGTCCTCTTATGGCGCCTCTTACGGCAGTAAATCCCCGAGCGACCTAATAATAAATCGATTGTGAACCGCAAGCGCTCTTTCATATTTTACAGCGCGCTTGAACGCCGTGCAAGTCCTGCGAGTCTGGTAAGTCTGACATATGGAATATTATAATAGGGATTTATGTTATTCCGCGGTATTTCTTTTGACAGAGCGAGAGAGGATCGAAAGAGGCGATGTCCCTTGATATGTAAGAGGAAACAGCGATATGATCACAGGTTTGTGCGCAGAGGTTTGCAATAAATTTATTCCAACTGTATAATGAATACACCGAAACTCTTTGTAGCCAGCCATATCTAAAAGATTATTTCATTTTTTATCAATTAATTTAATAGAATTTTTCTTTGTACATTTATACGTATTAAGTGAATTAAGCAGAATCAAACACTTAGACAAAAGGAAATTTCATTAAGAACTGTACAATCGTTTTAATATTCAACATTGAATATCTGCGTAACTAACTTTCATCAACAAATTAACAAACAAATAGAATACTGCGAAATTATTTCTCATGTATGTTTCGCCATACATTTGTATGTATTGTTTGACGACACCGACCCTATTGAGGAAAAACGGAGAAGAGAAAGCCGAGAAAAGCTGAAGCATCCAGTTGCGAGCGTTGTCACGATAAAAGCACGGAAAGCGAAGTATAATTCCGCGGTTTGCGGCCAAAGCCGAGTTACGCGAAATTCATTCCAGAGGGTAGGGTGGCATATAAAAGCTACTCGCGCGACGCGACGCAACGACGATGAACAATACGCGTCGAATGCATTCGCGAGCAATGTCAGTACCGTCAAGCACTGCGAGGCTTCGATCAAACGGGGAGTACCTATCCGCAAGCTTCGGTGCTTACCATTCCGCGCCAACTTTTCTCCCGGATATTTGTCCTCGAATAACGCACATAGGTTGCTTCAAAGTATCACCGAACAAAAACCTATGCGAGACTGAAATATCAGAAAACGTTTTTCAAATTTCACAAAATTCGAAATAAAACAATAGAGGACTAACATAATCTAAACAGCTCTGACCGCTCTAGTTCTCTCGCAAAATAAAACTGAAACAAAAGCTGCACACAGTTTTTAGTACTCAGAGAATTTCGGAATATATATATATATATTCTCGCAAAAAAAATATTCTTTAATAGAGTATTATCTCGGAGTATGGTGTAAGCTATCATCATTCCAATTGAATATCGACAAGGCAAAGGATGTCGTTTGAAACAATCACACGCATTTCCGATATTTACGCGCGATTATAACAACGTGGCATTATCAATCTTTTGTCGGAGTGACACGACTGCCGAACAAATATATCGTTCTGAACATCAATTCATTGTTGGAAATAAAATGGACACGCACAATGAAGCTATTTTGCATCACATGGTCGTTACATCAAATGGTACCAGATTCCTGCGGTATTTAAATTATTTTCAATAGTTGTTGTTGCCACGAGGTTAAAACACTGGAACAATCAGATTTCAGCTCCTTTAATGCCCATGGCGATCAATTTGCACGTGTATTATTTTCCACGATGATTGTAATTCATAATTGTAAGCCATAGGCTATATTCTCTGAACATTACATTTTCCAATATCCGTTTTTTTTCTCTGAAAATAATAATAAAACGGAATAACGCGATATGTCTACAAAATACTAACGCGCAACTGTTGCTGATGACTATCACCAGTAGAACAAATAGTCTAGCCTCTAGTGTTAGCTGATCTCATTGCATTTGCCTGCAAATGCAAATGGATTAAGAATTAAATTCCCTTTACTTTCCTTTCCGATTCAATGCAAGGATGCACAATGGTCCTCTATCAATCGAGAACTCCATCGGAGTCGATAACGTCGGGTCTCGTTCGGGCACGTGAATTTGACCCGCATTCCAGTTACACTGTATCCTTTGGCATCGATCGGACCGAACGGATTAATATAATTTCCGGTCTCTGCTCGACTCGAGAGTCAAACGGAAAGGTCATCAGATTTCGGCATCGATCGGAAATTTACTGAGAACTTACAAATATCAATATTATACATTACTGACTAAAATTATCAATATTTTGTAATATATCTGTTACATATTACATAACATATCACATATCATAAACGATATTACAAAGTATCAATAATTCTATATATGAATGTGTATAGAATTTCAGTACAAATGTAAGTATATAGAGAAGAAGATGGAATCATGGCCAGTGTAGATATTGTGGTCTCCCTTAATATTTACGTTATTATGTAGCGAATCCTAATGATTACTTATGGAATTACTTGTTTAGTAGTTCGCCGTTACACCATGACGCTACTATGCCATTATTCAATATAATAGTCAGCACTTATTATAACGTATAATTTTTACTTTCAAGTATTCCGAAACGTTTCTAAGGTACATTTTAGCATTTAATTATATCTACTTCCTCATTTTTCTTAAACATGAAACGTATTACACATTATCACATGAATGTATGTATATTTGTGTTTGCTATTTAACATTTTATTTGATTGTATATATTTTGAGTTATGCAAATTTAAACAATAGCATTTTGCTAATATGACCCTTTATGTGTTGATTACTCATAGCCTCTTTTTTGAGATTTTTCATATTAAAATAATTATTTGATAATCGATTGTAGCTCTACTGTTAATCTATAGTTTATATTATGTGTACTATTTTTAGTATTGAAATTTTTAATACTGAGTAACTGGTACAGGTATTGCTTATATTCTAAAATTTTTTGTTTAATTTTGTAACCAAACTGCTTTTAAAAAAAAGCTTTCTTTTTTAATTTATTTTTATAGAAAACCAAATTATCATCCCTGTTCCTCTTTCTCTTCGAGTCATTAATAGCTACATTTTTATAAATAATGTCCTATGTAATAAATATTTCATAATTTTAAAATTGATTAAACACCACTTTAATGAATGTAATCGTTAAGTTTTAAATTTAAATTATTAATTGATTAATCAAGTAATTGTATAATATGTAAATAGAAGGCCGTGATATCACCTCTATAATTACTGCTTATATTTTATTTAATTACACACACACACACACACACACACACACACACACACACACACACACACACACACACACACACACACACACACACACACAAACGCACACACACATACACACGCGCATACAGAATGGTCCACTTAAATCGATATAAAAAAATGATATAAAAAAATGTTTCAAATGAAAGTGGAGGTTTCGAGGAGAACATATTTTTATCAAGTTAGTTTCTTTTTAAGTGGAAGCGTCAAAAAGATTTCGAATAAAGATTACCTCCACTTTTTGAAATAGAATTGTACAATATGATTTTTTTTACACAATATGATTTCTCTAATTATTCTGCATATTAAAGTATTAAGTATTGGTATCGAAAAATTAATAGTTGACGAAATATTTTGCACTTTATTCTGGCACATGTTGACATAAAATGTTAAATAACTCGTAAACTTATTATTAATTTTTTGATAATTGTAACTTAATTCTTTTATTAACGAAATAATATGATGAATCAGTTGGTGTAAAGAAAACATATAGTTGTTTTAAAAAAATATGTATGCATAATTTTTGAATAAGCCATTATATTTTCTTTCCATCAACTGATTTCATCTCATTATTCTGTTTATGAATGTATTAAAGTATGATTATCGAAAAGTTAATAGTTTACGCGTTATTTAACATTTTATGTTAGTATGTGCCAAAATAAAATGTAAAATCTTGTCAACTGTAAGTTTTTTGATACTATCACCTTAATACTTTTGTATACAAAATAATTAGAAGAATCATATTGCGTAAAAAAAAAATCATACAATTCCATTTTTAAAAGTGGAGATAATCTTCATATTTTTTTGACGCCTCCACCTAAAAAAAAAATCAACATGATCAAATATGTCCCTCTTAAAACCCTTCTATTTTCATTTGAAACATTTTTTTATAGTATTAAAAATAAGCGATATTTCAAATGATCGACTTAAGTGGATCATCCTGTATATACAAAGTTAGAAGATTAATGCACATTATACTAATTGTAAGAAAATCTGTTAGATGTATGAATTTGCAAATTCTCTGTCGTGAGATGGGGATGTGTATCGTGCGGAATGGGAGATGCAGAATACTCCAGCATGACGCGCATCCGACCGAATATTCACATGGATGATTGAATTAGTCGCAATTAAGTAATTAATTATCGATACCGATCGCGAAGCGGCGAAACATATCTATCCTCCTCGTTTAGCTAAATAGCTTAGAAATTAAACACACTCTCCTCTCTTTCTTTATTTCTTCTTGTGTAACTCTCCCCTCATTTCTCTCTCTCTCTCTCTNTCATCTCTATC
>NW_012130131.1:667537-683324 GCF_000143395.1 Atta cephalotes
TAACTACGTACTATACTTACTACTACTACTACTACTACTAACTACTACTACTACTACTACTCTCTCTTCTTCTTCTTCTTCTCTCTCTCTCTCTCTCTCTCTCTCTCTCTCTCTCTCTCTCTCTCTCTCTCTCTCTCTCTCTCTCTCTCTCTCTCTTCCCCCCCCCCTCCTCTTCCCCCTCTCCCGTCTTTCATACATAATACTAAGATATGGAAGCAATATATAAAATAACATGAATACAAATTTAATTTACTAAAAATACATTTTATTTATATAAATAATATTTTACTTTTATACAATTTATGTTATAAAGTAAAAAAAATAAATATTATATATAATAAAAAGAAAATATGAATGATTTGTCAAATGAAATTATCAAGTGGAGTAATGATAATTTTATTAAGGCATTTGCTTTTAAAAAACATAATAATAATGTAAGTGCTATTTATGGTGCATTTTTATAGTATATATTTTTCATAAATTTTCACGATACAATAATATTATATTTTTCTTCATATTTTTCGAAGTTATATATATTTTTCTTTTACAATAAAAAAAGATTTTTATTCTCCTGTACTTACTCAATAATTCAATATAAAAAATATCGATATAAAAATTCGATATAAAAACGAAATATTAGGTAAATACAAACGGTTTTATTAATTTCAACAAAAATTATCTTTATTTCCATGTACAATTCACAAAATTGTTTCTTATTTTTACTTATATTTGCATTAAATCATGATTTGACTCTGATCCCATTATTATTGTTAATCATAAATATCCAATATGAACGCAAGAAATTAAAAGATATCACGTTGTCGTCATTGGAATTCCGTGTTCTCAAACATTCAAAGACTCATTTCTAAGCAAAAGAAACTCGTCGTAAAAATTGGCTGTTCGTTGTCGCCAGCGTAAAAGCGCGACCGCGTAATTAACGTGGAGTAATTAAGCAGACTCACTCGCGCGAGGTAACGATCTTTATGCTGACAAGCTGTCGAGAGTCGCATACGCTCGTAAACGAAAGGGACGAGCATCCTTTTATAGATCGTGAAGGATAGTGATCCCGGATTCATTGATAATTGAACAAGATCGTTACTCGAAGAACTATTAGGTGTACAACTTTGCTTCCGCCGTTTTCCTATAGATGGCTTTAGCGGTGATGGTCGAAATAAATAGATCACAGACGTCATACAATAAACTTGGGCATCTGTCAACATAATCCCATAGAAACATTAGTCGATTTGTGTCTGCATCATAAAGTTATTCTCGATTGAAAATGTCAGTTTACGAGCCAAATTCTCGTCATTTGCGGGAGGTTTTAATTTTTTGCTTCAATATGAAGAAATCTGCGGCTGAGGCTCATCGAATGCTCTCAAATACTTATGGTGAGGCCGCTATTAGTGAAAGAACGTGTCGTGAGTGGTTTCAAGAACAGTGATTTTGACGTCCAAGGTCATGCTCTGTATTTGGTGGGACCAGCTCGGCGTAGTGTATTATGAACTGTTAAAACCGACTGAAACAATCATAGACGATCGGTATCGAACGCAATTGATGCGTTTGAGTCGAGCATTGAAAGACAAACGGCCGCAATACAACGAGAGACACGATAAAGTGATTTTGCAGCATGACAATGCTCGACCCCATGTTGCGAAAGTGGTCAAAACTTGGAAACATTGAAATGGGAAATCCTACTCCACCCGCCGTATTCTCCAGACGTTGCTGCTTCTGACTATCACTTGTTTCGATCAACCTGGCTGACCAGCACTTCCGGTCTTATGAAGAAGTAAAAAATTGGATCGATTCATGGATAGCCTCAAAAGATGACCAGTTTTTTCAACGCGGGATTCGTACGTTATCCGAAAGATGGGAGAAAGTAGTGGCCAGCGATGGACAATACTTTGAATCATAAATGTATAACCAGTTTTTTACAATAAAGCCTCGAATTTCGGAAAAAAAACAGCGGAAGCAAAGTTGTACACCTAATAACTAGAAGGACAGGTAATTAGATTCTTTTAAAGTACCGAATCTTTATTAAATTTTTCATGTAGATTATTCTTGTAAATTATTCTTATATATATTTTTTTAAAAATTTTTACCTTTTATCTTTTCAATTTAAAAATAATTCTTACATATATATACAGGATGCGTCACCAAAATCCGGACAAATTTCAATTTAAATTTTCCGCTATATTGTGCCTCCGCCAGAGGTTGTTGTTGACGTCCGAGAAAACTTGCTTCTAGTAAACAATCATATTCTCAAAATGGCCGCGATGTTGAAACCAAGTGCGGAATATAATCGAAGATTATCGAAGGCCATGATCATCGAAGGCCTTCGCCCTGAGCGCTCAACAATGGAAATAATTCGGTTCTTTGGATACTCGAGATCAATCGTTTATGACGTTGTGGCAAAATATACGGCTTTAGAATAGTCCAACGAAGGTTCCAGTATGCCACCGAAGAAGAGTCACTCGAAAGAACACACCGCGAGAATCTCCGCAGTCGTTGAAAGAGCTGAAGCGCTGATTTCAGATAACCCAGGACAATCATTATGCATTCTGATGGATGTAGTGAAGCCGTGGATGGAAACTGTGACGTCTGAAAGGTCATATGTTTTTCAGCAAGACGGTGCACCGGCTCATACGAGTCATTTGATTCAAAATTGGCTCTCAGAGAACGTCAATGTTTTGGTCCAAGGAATTCTGGCCTCCTTTAACAGCCCAGATTTAAATCCCTTAGACTACTATGTATGGAGCGTTGAAAGAGTCACAAACAAGTCTTGGCATCCAAATGTGAACTCAACGTATTAAGGACCGCTATTAAGAGGCAGCATTCGTCGGCATGGATTACATTACAACGTTCGTGCGAACGCTTCAGACCGAGAATAGAAGCCGTCATTCAAGCTAATGGGGGATATATCGAATAATTGTGCTTTACAGGGATCTCCCAAGTGCCATGTAAAAGAATTTTTTGTAATATTTAATTTTTCATCAAAAACATTTTATTTAAGAAATTGTTCGATTTGTCTGGATTTTGGTGACACTCTGTATATGTATCTCAATGAAAAATTATCAGAAGTTATTTTTGCAAATTTCCTTTTCTTAAAATCAACTTTAATGAAAAGTTTTAAAATAGCATTCTTCTTTTATAAAAAGATGAACTGAATTTGTAAAAATAACTATTTGCAGAAAGAATTTCATAAATTTATGTAATAATCTAATAGAAACTTTTGTAATAATCTAATAATTATGACACAGTGAGCGAGCCAATCTCGCCGTCGAGCGCTCAATTGGAAAAAGCTTTCGAAAAAGCACCTCGTGAACGAATACACGCGCAGTCTCGTTCTCTTCATGTTTATTCCCCGCCAACTAAACTCGCGTCATCGGCGAATTGGGTAAACGGTGAAACTTTTGCGTTTGTTGGCTCGTGACATTCCTGCGATTTTCATCCGAATGAAAAAACTCGCCTTAATAAAGGTTGCTTTACTCACAACTAGCTCTCTATTTTACAGTTTTACAAAATGGACCTCGAATCTCAAGATCTTATTATTCAAGAACTTGAGAAGAAAACTTCCTTAAACTTTTTATTTTTAATTTTTAATCTTTAATAAATACTCATATTCAGATCTCTTAAGATAATATCTAAAAGCAAGAAAGTTTTTAATGAACAACTTTGCGTAATAAAAACGATAAGAATAATTAATTTTTATAATCTTTCTAAAATGCAATTTTGTTTTATATAATTTCGTCTTTTCACTTAATGTAAACCGACTTAATATCGACACAGCTTGCTGGCGACCTCGTCGAGAATAGAAATAATAATTAAAAGCTTATCGCGGGAATTGGCTGTATGCCACGTACGTAGATATTGCAGTTTTTCTAACGGCATGAAAGGACACACGCTGGAGCGGAAGGCAGAAAAAGGTCTCGAATAAATTGTTTTAATTAAATAACCCCTTTTTCGAAAATTGGTTTCGTGCTTGGTGAAGCGCTAACTGGTTCGCCTTTTGCGAAAAGTCGTCGTTTATGAGAGCCAGTGTTGCATCCCGGATTGGATGCCGCAAAAATATACAGGGACCATGCGTTCCCAGTACTGAAAGAGGAGAAGTGTAGGAGTTCTTGTTTAAATTTTAACGCGTGCATGGATATTGGTATGCATGCTACGCTCGATTTGCGCGGTTAGCGCGTTACCGAAATCTAGATGCGAGAATCCCTATAAATCAAAACTACGCGAACCGCCAGTATTTCGCGCGGAATGCAATGAGGAACGGGATGTTGAATATCGTTTCCTTCTTTGCCAATGTATGAATGTGTAGGATATTTGCGGAAGGTAGAAAAACAAGTGTAACAATTTAGTTAAAATTTTTTTTAAATCGAAAATATAATTTAATATTCTTTTTTATACTTCCTTCGTCATGAGATGAATTCGACAACAAGTTATATTTCTACATAAAACTCTTATATTATTTTAAAATTGTAAAAAATGACATTAAACTGTAACAAACTATGTATATAAAAGTAACATCAAATAAATAATTTGTAAATAATAAAATTACTTTTTTCTTTAAAATCTAAAAAAAAATATTTCCATAATTATAAATGAAGAAATATTATAAAATATGTAAGGGTACTCAAATTCAAGGAGTTTCGAGAGATTCTTTACAAGGAGAAATAGTGAGAGAGAGAATTAATATTAAAAGAAGCTAAATAACCCCTAGCTAAAAACATAAAGTGATATACATCAAAATATATGGAATTTATATATTTTATAAATGGATTTCTTGTAAAACTCATACTTTTTCCAAGCTGATTCGTGTGCTTCGACCTAATAAGAAGCACCACGACGACGCACGTCGATAGTGGCATCTACACGAGCGCATTTGTGAAGCAAACGAGGTCGAACGAGGGAACTGCGAATGAAGGCGACGCCGTTAAAGCCGCGCCCGCAGAAATTTAATTTAATCAGCCGTCGTTGTGCCTTTGACCCGCTACGATTAAACATATGTAAAGCGCATTCGGAAACTCGGGACATTTTCATCCCATTTTGCTCCTTCTCGTGCTCAAAGAAGATATCCACGTCTCATTGGACCACAAATTTCTAATTATTCCCTTTTGTTTGTGCTTCGATGAAGCAAGATAATTGCAACACGTTTTAAATTTACATTAATGTAAATAGTTGTGTAATGTATTGACTTTTACCTAAATGCATTTCTTTTGTCACAAAAGGAATCAATAGTTTTTACATACCTAATGTAGATAGGTATATCACAAATCATTTTATACGTGCTATGAAAATCTCAGTATAGATTTTTTTTGTGTTTACCAAGCATCACTGTTTTTCAATACTGCAGTATTGAAAAACTTTGCGCATGAATAGATTTATTATCCGCATGAATAGATATATTACCAGTATATATTCGATGCAGGAGGACATTCCTTCACGCACTACGGAGAAGAAAGGGAGGGAACGCTTTCCCCGAAAGAAATCTCGTGATGCAAAAGGAAGATATATAACTTTTGTTATATCCTGTTTTTTCTAAACGATGTAACGAGCGCAAAAAAAATAATTAAAGTATCCCATCTCACTCACCTCTCGGCCGCCGCCCTTTCTCTGCCAGAATCGTCAATGAACTATCGAATTGAGGTCGCCATCCACACGTTGGCGCTAGTATAATAGCCATAAGTTACAGCAGTGATAATGGCTATAATAGCGATAGTAATTGATAGTATTAACAATGCGACCGCCTTTGTTCCGCAACATATTAGAAAGAAGTACTTCTCTGGCTCGTTGCCCTTCTCGTAGTGAGAGATATAATTAATGACATGTGTTTTCCAATGTACGTATCATGAGACAATTAGATCGATAATCACGATAAATTTAAGTTTCAAAAAAAGGATATACATGATCATATTTCTTTATAAAGAAATTCAATAAAAAATACATATATGATATATACATATATGATAAATATATAGATATTGAATAGAGAAATTAGCATTTCTGATCTCATATATATATATATATATATATATATATATATATATATATATATATATATCATAGATATATGTCCGCTATATTAATTCCTGAATTCTGAAATGCTGTATTCTATGAATTGAATCACTCTTCGTGGTGAGATCAAAATGACTTTAAATCTAACTAGAATGGAGGAGAACTCCGACTGTTAGTTAGTACGCTAGCAATAAGCTCGTCGGTAATATCCTTCATCTGGAGTTTCTCAGGATGTCGAAGCATACCGTGTACCTCGTTTCTAACAGCGTCGACAAGCTCGTTGTCCTTGCAGTTCCAGTTGGATTTCGATCCTTTTTAGGGCGCAGTGGCGCGCTCGTTGCACGTAGGATGTGTTCCGTCGAGGAATGCGGTTGGGGGTAGGAAAAGCAGAGGGAAGGGTCGCAGGAGAATGAGGAGACGAAGAGGCAGACTGCAACGCGCCCTGCCAATTTCCGAAGCTTTCAAAAGCGACGTGGATTTATGGCTCTTCCCAAAGTAACGAGATTCCGCGAGTTCGCGGCTTTTCCAGTAGCGGCTATGGATGCTTAGAACTGGGATACTTATGATGCACCGATAATATTGAAGAGCATCACCTTTTAACTTGATTTAAGGATGTTCTGTATTTTTCATCAGATCTATCTTTTAATTAAGTCTTTTGGTAAATAGTTCATATAAATTGCAATATCTACATTAATTAATCAATTTGATGTCTACTTATTATATTAGTTTCTTGAATCCTACAAGTGTGCTAAATAATATCAAAATGAAATTTTCATACATAAAATTCAATATAATTTTAATAGAAATTATTATATAATAGAAATTATTATATAATAGAAATTATTATATTGAAATATAGTTTTTAATAATTTTTATCTATAAATCTATAAGCTATAAATAGCTTTGAAAGTTTTCAGTTTTTCGTAACACACATTTTGATATTTAAAAAAATTTCACGTTAAAATATACATTTTATTAAAAACAAAAATATATCTTCAAAAGAAAATACTGTATACTTTTTTGACTGACACATTACGATGTCGAATTTGAAAAAAAAAATTGATAAAAAAGCTATGCGTAAAATAAATATGCTATTACAATTACAAGTATTACTACTACAATAACAAGTCAGTTTGACTTGTTATAGGAAATAATTCTTTTATTTTTCACTTTCAAGTTCCAATTTGGATCTCTAATTAAAATGTGACCCTAAACCAACTAAATATTTCAAGATAGAAAATTTTGTTTCTATCTTACTTGATATGTTTGAGACGAGATTCAAGTAACGGCTATAATGTAAATACGGGTCTCGTATATTTACTATGACTCTCGGGCTTTAGTTGGATGGTGGATTTCATCGTACCATTTCGTCGCGCGACGCGAGGATCATCCGGGCGCTCTTGCGTTTCCCACCGTTGAAATTGCGGATACTGCTCGCTCGGTAGAAGCCATCCATCCCGTTCCTAGTTTCCCACCGAATCGAATACGCCGTGTATCGTTGCACTACTCCATCGGTGATGCATTTGTCAAACGGCCGGTCAGACGAGCCCATCCAGAGGGAATGATTCAGTCGTTGGAAAAATTAATAAACGGATCGTCACCTTAATGGAATTTCTCTCGTCTCAATTTTTAGTCATTTCGGTCCTAGCTAATGCAAAACAATTTTTATTTTAGTAACATAAAAGATATTGAGTATTCTATGCAATTTATGTATAAAGCTACAAATATATTTCTTCATTGCAACTGTACACTTTGAATTGAAATTATGATATTCTTATTTTTTATTAAATTAAAAAAGGAAGGAAGATCAATTTAATTTTTTTTTAATGTTGTGTATTATATATCACATTACAATGTAAACATCAGCTGTGTTGACTATATATTTTTTATTGATTATATATTTTATACAATAAGTATACATATATGTGAAGAAATAATTTTTCCAAAATTTGAATAATAGCGCAATTTTAACGGCGTTTCCTTCCTTCTCTTTTTTAGTTCTCCGCATAAAACAAAATAGTTGGTGAAAAAATAGACTTGGAATACAAGATTTTTTTACGACAAATGCAGTAAGTTGGCGCAATAACATATACTGAAAAAAAAGATTGAGTGCTGTAATAATTTAGATAGTAAAATATGGCGTAGCATTTTTATATAGCTGCAGCAATCAGTTTTTAGTTGTAGCAGCAAATTTTTAGTTGTGTTAGCCTATTCACAATGTCAATATGATTTCGATAGGCTAACGCAACTAAAAATTTGCTGCTACAACCAAAAATTGATTGCTGCAGCCATATAAAAATGCTATGCCATATTTTACTATTTAAATTGTTGCAGCAACTAATCTTTTCTTTCAGTGTACAATTTTTTATTTTGCGAATAGTAAACTGAATAATTATTAGACAGGAGGACAAGTTAAAGAGCGTAAAATTTTTTCTTTCAAAGGAATACTCATTCCAAATATAATATATGCGTTTCTCTTTATTATAACTCATAAATTCTCTTCTAATAAACGTGTAATATATTAATGATAATACTGTTGCATTGTTTTATTGTACACGTTTCGTTTTTTACTCATGACATAAAAATGTGAAACTCGCAGGAACGTGTAACTATCCCAAAAGTTATGGACCGACCGCATGTCCCGAAACTCCTGTGGTCTGCGCTGCGTAAAACGAGAGAGAAGATTTAGTCGTTTCGAGGATTTACGATCTCGATGTGTTCCGGCGCTTACCTCGGGCCGTGCCTTCTTATCATTGTCTATCGTAACGTGTCTTGCAAGACCCGCGGGATAGGAATGTCATATCTTCACTGACTTTTCTTCCTCATCATAGCTAGCGGGCGCCCGCTCGATCGGAAAATCGTCGACTTCAAGCGGTGCTACTTTAAAATTCATAGAAACAAACTTCCGTCCACGATATCTTAGTTGGATAATAGAACCCAGACCATTTTCTAAGTTCTTCAAGGAAGTGTGTCTCGATTTGATTGCGATTAAAATTAACTCGACTGCCAACAACTATGACCTGAATTCCTAGTGGAGAAAATTGGGGTAACATAAACTTAAGTCGAAATAGCCATTTTTTTATATGTTAATAATTTAATTTTTTCTTTTCTGTTCTGTAATTGTAATTATTATATTTTCTTTAAATATTTAATATACAAAGATATAATTAATTTTACTTACAGTTTATTTAAGTAGAAGTATTTCTATAGAAATTGTAGTGAAATAAATTTTTGAAATATCTTATACATATCTATATACATAAGCAAAATAAAATAATGAGAATTGTTTTGAGAGTTTGATAAATAATTTATACTGTACATATTAGACGTAAACATTATATTTGAAATTGATCTTATAAAGCTAATAATCTCATTCATAAACTCACCATTTAAGAAACCAGGAAATAAATTGCAATCAGTTCGTAGTTACATCTGATTTAAACTTACGATCCACGGTTACATTTATGACGCACACTTGCAGTTTCCGGAAATTTTATTATAATTGGGGGAAATACTTCGGCTGTGAATCGCGTGTAAATGACGATTCATACGAGCAATTGCAATTTCGCAGGAAAGAATGCCATTTTAGTTTTTATTGTTTCATTCTGGAACAATTTTATCTGTGTAAAACATTATCGGAACTGTTAGAATAATACATATTTTTTATATACAAATCTACTTGTACACTGAAAAAAAAATTGGTTGCTGCAATAATTTAGATAGTAAAATATGGCATAGCATTTTTATATAGCTGCAGCAATCAGTTTTTGATTGTAGCAACAAATTTTTACTTTAAATACGAAGCGCCACGGTTTGAATGTTAAGATGTTCAATTATTATATATATATTCATTTAAATGAATTAATTTCAGAAATGATAATTGCGTACCGATATAATCGGACTTTCAACGCAATCAATCTAAATATTAAGATTCCCCCTAAATTTTCCAAATTTAATCTTAAAAACTGTAATAAACTTATTGCGAAAAATATGCAAATTTTTAGTTGCGTTAATATGAATCAAAATCATATATTGACATTGCGGATAAGCTAACGCAACTAAAAATTTACTGCCACAACTAAAAACTGGTATATAAAAATTCTATGCCATATTTTACTACTCTAAATTATTGCACCAACCAATTTTTTCTTTCAATGTACGTACGGAACATTTTTCAAAGATTTTAAAAGGCAGCTCGTTGTTAAGATGTAAATGATAATAAGGAAAGAGAAGAGAAAGGAAGAAACCAGTAAATGGAACACAAAAATCAGATTAAAAATTGTAATTGAATCCAATCATTAATATAAATTATCTCACAGATCCATTCAATTGCACAATCACTTATTATTTGTACTAAAATTGTAAAAAAATTCATAGATTTCGAAATATTTTGAACTAATAAAAAAATATATTCTGTATTCAAAACGCAGATGATTGCTCGTCAAACATTAACTTTTAGTATTGCCGGAAAACTTTTCCTCTAAGTTACATTTCTCGAAAGATGAAAATATCTGCCGAAGTTTCCGAATGTTCTTCTCGGTGAGCATCGTTTCTCGAAACGAATTGGCATGGAACAGAGAGCACGTCGGCACGCAAATTTCCCGGCTCTAATCGAACTTTCGCGCACCGTCTTCTCGGGCGCAACGAGGCGTCCGACAGGATCCTGTTGAGCGTCGAACTACGGACGAAGGACGCAACTTGAAAGAGAAATTTAGCTCCTGGAATTTGACGAGAAAGAAAGAATTTAGCTTATATTTTGTAAGATTAAAAAAACAAAATTGATAATACATATCTTGAGGAAAGAGAGAAGGCAAACGATATCATGATCGAATTTATTTCTGCACGGAAAAAAAAGAATTCACATAACTAAAAATATTTAGTTGTTTTAATTGTTTAGTGAGCAATATAGAAACATTCCTAGTTATCTTTATGTAATAGGAATATGTATAGTTGGTATGATTTATGTACTTTAATGTGTCAACATCAATAGTTAGGCGCGATCTGGTTGTGACAACCAAAATTTGATTAGGAGATTATTTACTATGGATATATCCATATAATTGCGTCAATCGTGACATTATAAAGCATGATGTGTATAATAATAAGAATTAAATTATTAATAAGAATTAATTTCTTGTTATAACATGCTATAAATTAAGTTGCAAATTAAGTTTCAAAAAGCAAAAGTAACTCACCACGCTTATAAAAATATGTATATATGAAATGCCGTCATCATGCTGCAACCTAACTATTGTATTATGGTTCAAGCAACTACATAAATATGTTGTTCCATTTTACTATTTAATCTGATTGGTATCACCAGATTTCTGTGTAGACTAACTACTGTTTTTTCTGTGCTAGCAATTAAAGTTGGTTATCACACAGATAAATTAATTAGAGTAATTAGCATATTCATACATTTCATCAAATTTTCTGATATAGATCATTAGTAATCTATACATAGAAGAATTATCTTCACGCTTTTAATTAAACTTTCAACGTAAGACTCGTTTGTTGACCTTCGACCACTACAAAATCGTTTGAGTGAAAAAGGAAAGAAAAGATGAAAAAGAAAAGAGTAGAGGCTTAGAGATGACTCGATCTGCGCTGAGGTGCGAGATGTGCAAGTGTTTGCAAAGTGCTCGTATCTACGAAAGAGGTGAGCTTGTAAAAGTAACAGATACTCCTTGAGCTAACAATAAGCCTATTCTTCTTCATCATCGTCGTCTACAAGATCTTTAAAGAGTACCGACCCATTTAAAAAAGTTTTTCAAGTGAAAAAAGCGATCAAGACTGAAAAGTATGCAAGCTACTTTATCTTCGAAATTGAAATATTTCAAGATTTTATCTTCGTTTTTTTTTTTGTATAAAAAAGCGTGATTTTTTGTAACAGATACCAATTGTTTAACAAGCTACACTTAATACTATCTAATATTCATTTTCTTAAAAAAATTAAGATTCTCTCTTTATCACACTAGGACTGCATTATAAAATTTCACAATGGTCTCGAGTATTAATAAACCACAGTATATTTGAGCGAGATGTTCGCAGCGATGAAGGAATCAGCAGTTTTCCTATAGCCCGGGGAAATTGGAAAGCAAGTTCGGAGGAAACGAGGCTGAGCCATGCAAGAGTGATGCGAGATTTTCCATCGCGAGTTAGGAACGAGAAGATGTTCTTTTTGATGAAAAGTAGTTACTTACGGTTCATTGTGAAATATATATATTAATTTGCAAAAGAAAGCTTTTACACTTTATAAAACATATTCATCCTATTCACATTTCTTAATCATATTCTACCGACATACTTTTCAAATTTGCTATAAAAATTATATTCATGTTTATATCAAAAACAGAATGATTTTATGATGCGAAACACTCAGTGTTTCGACCCAGACTGGCCACATAGAAACATTCCGCGCAAAGGCCACTTGAGGCAAGAACTTTAAAGATTTTCCTCAGTTGCAAGCAATGACGAGAAACTATAACCTTAAGTGAGTGTGTAAAGACAAAGCGTAACCATATCATCAGTTCCCTCAGGATAACGTTCCTTTCGCGCGCGCATTCCCGTGTGAGCTGCAGCAGTCCAGTTGTGAACACTTTGCGAGATCCTGCGGGCATGTATAAATTAGCCCTTTCACTACTCATATATCAATAGTATCACGTATAAATGCTGTATATCAGTTTACAATAGCTGTTGCGGATTTCATATTGGTTAATAGTTCAATAGTTAAATGAGTCCAGACATTTAAACGCAATGCTTGAACATTAATTATCACGATTAATCCCTTACGTCAAGATTTAAGTCTGATAAAACAAAATTTATATCTAAAATTGAATTACAATTTATGTACTTGTAGTCGTAAGATTCAATTTTAATCAAAATTGTAATCATTTAAAGATAATAAAAATTTTGATCTTATAAAAAATAGCCTCGAACAGATCTTGATTCAAAGGTCTTTAGTGTCGAGAGTCGAAGTAAAAGTGGATGACTGTAATACCGAGGTAAAGTGGAAGGCATCACGTGGAAAGATCTATGAAGCAGAGGAGAGAAGAGGAAAGGAGATGTGGCGCGACTTGTTGGCCTTAAGATGAGGAGTATGCAGCAAGTGTGACACGTTTCACCCTAAATCCTCTTTCCTCGAGGCGGAACCCCGATAAATCCGTATTTGTTTGCTTCAGTCGGACGCTGGTATCGCATCCGGCGAAATTGCGTCGAGATGAATTCCAGGCAGCTCTCAGTAAAAAGGACATCAGCCATAATTGAAGGAGGTATTGCAGATACACGTCACACATGATATTGTTCTATAAATATAAGACAGATACTCAAGATTTAATCGATATATTTTTCTACAAGAAGAAACTCCAAATATAATTTCGGATGGAATACTTATAATCGAATAGTAAGAAAAAAGTAAGATTGGACCCATATATGCTCTCTAAAACTTTTTGATTGAAATCTCACTCTTAAAGATTGAAAATTGAGTCACTCTTTTTTAAGGCTGGCTCAATTTTCACTCTTTAGAGTGGAATTCCATTCTGAAGAATTTAGAGAATGTATTTAAGGAATAAGATGAATATTGATATCTAAAAAAAGATGATGAGATAAAACCTAAATAAATACTCCAGACTTTTATCAACGATTTTTTTCAGCGATATTTTTGGGCCGATGGCAGTACAAAGTATACGAAGACGAACTCTATTATAGATCTATCCCGACTGAACGTACATTCTGGCAGGCGGTCTCTATAGGGAGGAATAGTGTTCGGGGATTATCCCTACGGTCACGTGACCAGTCGGACTCTTTCTCCCGTTCAGTCTGCCGTTTGTTACGTTCGGTCGACCGTAACTTGCAGGATTTCTGTCCTTGGCACAAGTCTCTCTTTCTTACACACCCCTGTTCTCGTTTCCTCTCTTTTTCTTTTTCTTTTTATTCATCTCTATTAATAAATCTATGATAAAAAATTATACAAGCCAGACATTTAGTAAAAATAATTAATATGAAGCTTGGGTAAGTATGCCAACTTTTTTTATTAGCTTCAGTAGAATTCTTTGAAGGTATGTAAATTTATATTTTATTTAATTGTATAAATTTACTTAAATCTTTCGTTTCGTTTCATCATTCTTTTCAACTTTTTTCTAAATCAAATTTAACTTTCATTGAAATGTTCCTGGATGATTGATAAACAACGAGATCGTAATTGTAAATATATTTTTTCAAAAAATACATATATTTATATGTATGTATATTTGTATATTTACGTAAAATAAAATTTTATATACATATATGTATATAGTAATTATTGCACACATACACACGCGTACACGCACGCACGCACTTTATTAGCATTAAAACTTCTAAACACATTTATCTATTTAATTATTCACCCATCTATACCCGTAAAGATCAGCCTCAACTGGTCGTAACAAAGACCTCGACGACGCGCTTGAGTTCATTAAATCGCGCCGGTGACTTCGACAGCCTGATTATGCGCCTAACAGCGTCGTCGTACTCAAGGGAGTGCTTGTTCCGTGACGTTCAAACGGTTGATCCATCGTTCTCTCACCGACAACATGTACAGAGTGTCTGAGAATTAATTCTATTCTTGACATCCTTCAAGGTTCTTAAATAAAATACAAAATTAAATTTCCCTTAATAAAATTGTAGCTAATTGATAATTCAAAGTTTTATCGAATATATAAAAGTAAGGCTTGAGATTAATGAAAAAATAAGTTAAAAAATAATTTTCTCTACTCTTTGAGAAATATTTGATTTTTATCATAATATTTATCATTTTATTAAAATAAAATCCGTTTGACGTTATATACATCGAATATGCAATTGTGTTAATCGCTAGTAGATTGCAGAACATTCCCAGCATGTTGCGGAATAGAGATTAGATCCTCTGATGCGCGGCGTCGACGAATAATTCTGGCACCATTCGACATTGCCTGACGTTACGTGCACTTCAGGACCAATTCTCGCGTAGGCATGCAAATTACTATTACGAGTCCAGCCGAAACGACCAGAATTCCCAAGAGCGTGACTGGACGTTACGAAAATAGTGCCGTCGGCAACAATTTTTGGATATGAAGCGACGCAGTAACAGAAGAACAAACGATGAAAAACGTTGAAGCAGTTGAAACTGAATTTCGACTTTCAAACGATAGAAGAAAAATCGCGAGACCACTGTTAGAACGGAATTCATTAATTATTTAACGAAGTAAAAATCACTGAGACAGAGATAAACGTCGAAATAATTAAATCTTGACGGGAAAAACAATTGACTCGGAAAGAAAAACACCTTGTTTATTCCGCTTGTATTTCACTTTCCTCTAGATAACATCCCATCTTCAACGCGAATACAAGTAGTCACTGAAGATTCCCGTAGGACGTTCAGAGATTTATCGAGGGAATCGGAACAAGCGCGATCAGAGACGGACAGTTGTTTATCGCGTCTTCGATCCGACCCTTGAAAAATGTAAGGGACAGAACTCTCATTGACTTTACGATGCGGAGTCCTCTGAATCTACTCTCGGTGATAGGAGCTTCGTCTCGTTCTTGGCCCTCTCTTGCAGCGTAAGGAGAAAAGACGAAGTAGCCAGTGAACATATACCGGAAGGAAGCAAAAGCGCAGATTCGATACGTTCGCTCGTGTCGGAGCACTTTCTTAAATTACTTACAAGGCAACTCTCTTTTTTCCTCTTCTTTATGCCCCCCCCCCTCTCTCTCTCTCTCTCTCTCTCTCTCTCTCTCTCTCTCTCTCTCTTCTTCT